>NW_008327991.1:88923-98280 GCF_000622305.1 Nannospalax galili
TGCCAAAAATTCCACCAGAAAACACTTAGAAATTATTAACATGTTCAGTAAAGTGGCAGGTTACAAAATTAATCTAAAAAAGTCTGTAGCCTTTCTATATACCAATAACCAGCAATCAGAGAAAGAGTACATGGAAACACTCCCCTTCACAATAGCTGCAAAAGAAAAAAAATCTTGGAATAAACCTGACCAAAGACATTAAAGACCTCTACAATGAAAAGATAATCTTTAAAAAAATTCTTTTTGATTTATTTATTTTTTATGTGTATGTGTGTTATGCCTGCATGTGTGTAAGTGCACCCATGTCGTACAGTGCCCATGGAGGTCAGAAGAGGACACTGGATCCCTTGGAACTAGAATTATGGATGGTTGTTAGCAGTCATGTGGGTGCTGGGATTTGAACCCAGCCTTGGTCTTCTGGATAATCTTTAAAAAAATTCTTTTTGATTTATTTATTTTTTATGTGTATGTGTGTTATGCCTGCATGTGTGTAAGTGCACCCATGTCGTACAGTGCCCATGGAGGTCAGAAGAGGACACTGGATCCCTTGGAACTAGAATTATGGATGGTTGTTAGCAGTCATGTGGGTGCTGGGATTTGAACCCAGCCTTGGTCTTCTGCAAGAACAGCCAGTTCTCTTAACCACTAAGCCATCTCTCCAGCCACTAAAGATACTCTTAAAACTAACACCCGAGCAGGTAAGTGTGAAGGGGTAGAGGAGACCAAGAATTTTTTTAAATTCCCACAAATTAACCTCACAGTGCAGCTAGGGCTGTGCAGGTGTGTGTGTGTGTGTGTGTGTGTGTGTGTGTGTGTGTGTGTGTGCTTGTAGCACATCTGAAAGCAAACACAGTGTAATTATTACACAGTGTAATTATTACTAATTTATTACTAAGTTATTACTAAGTTATTATCAGTTATCTGAAAGCGTATGTCAGTGGCTCTTCTTGGAAGGTTTGTCTGCAATAATGAAGTCAGAGACCTGAGTATCTATCAGTAGGAGACTGGCCAACTCCATATAATTCTACACAGCTGTGAAGACAAATGACATATTTCTATACATATTGATGCGGCTGATTATTAATGAGTAGATATTAGAGGGAAAAATGAAGTCTGCAGACATAATTATGGCACTTCTCACTCATATTAAGCAAAGCAACAGATGTAGTATAATACAGAATAAGAACATGCAACGTATAAACATCAATACATATTTATAAGTTCATTGGGTAGGTATAAATGCAACGTCCAGTAAGCCGCTACCTCTGTGGAAGGAGCAGGGTTGCTGGGAGACGGCAGGAGGAGTGGACATATTTAGGCTCCAGTACTGTATTGTATACCGAAATGATTTTTCCTTCAGCTTGACTCTCTGGCTTCAGTACCCAACCTCAGTATGAAAATATCAGATGGAAAATAAATAAAGCACTCACAGGCTTCAAATTCCATTATTCAGAGCAGTGTGATGAAACAGGCCATTCTGTTCCATGCTGCCCAGAACACGCACCATCTCCTTGTCCATAGTGTCCACACAGTGTATGCACCTCTGTGTCACCAACCTGACTCTTATAGTACCACAATACCCGTGCTCACGGGACCTGTATTTTACCTAGTAATGGCTCCAATGTACAAGAGGAGTGATGCTGGCCATTTGGATATACAAAGCTGTAAAGTGCTTACTTTCCTGATAAGCAAAAGAGAAAGTTCTTAGTAAAGAAAGAAAAGTCCTGGGCTGGAGAGATACTCAGAAGTCCTTGTCTGGTGCAGTCTGGGAGCAGCGGAGATCCCCCAGTGACTGCATTTCAGTGAAGGCAACACAGCAGACAGGCTTGGAATGGACTGCCTGTGGTTGCTTGAGGTTTCCAGCAACCCCTCTAGTGCTGAAGGCCCAACATCCTGGACTTCACACAACTTCTGGAGTTGTTGCCAGGTGATGATTTAAAGACAAAAGGAGACCCAATTAGTAGCCAAAGTCTCAGGCAACTGTATCTTCTATCCTTTCCCAAGAACAGGGCAAAGCGCCTGTTTACTGGCTCAACAATTTCCCAGCAGAACTGAGGGGAACTGTGCCTTAAGGACTCTTCACCCCCCAAAGGAATATTTTCTCCTAGTCAGCCAACAGTTCCTGCAGAGCTTGCCACTGTGCACAGCCTTTTTTGTGTCCACAAGTTATTCCCAGGGAAAGTCTACCAAGCTTTATCAAGGATGAAGAGAGAGCTCAGGATGAAAAGACCTTTCTTCCCTGCCCATGTGAAACACTGGTTTGGATTAACACACAAGCATGCTGATCAACTGCACACCAAAAGGGTGTGAAAACAGTTGGGGAAATACATGCTGACCCAGAGCATGGATTCAGGGGCTCAGAAGAGATGCACGAGTACGCCTCAGGACCCAGCGCAGAGAGCTGACTTCTAGATGACAAGAAATTATAATTCTAGTTCCCTTTAGGATAAATAAAAGCGGGAAGTGTGGGTCACATCTGTCCCTCAAACCAGCTATGGGACCACAGTGCCCTGATGGCCACAAATCTTCACACACACACACCTACTTAAGCTTCTTAGTGGCCGAAAGGAACCAATTCCCCCATACAGGATGAAGTACTTATTCTTCAAGGTATATTTCTCCAAGATTTGCTGCAAATCTTTAAAAGCCATGATACTTGGTGATTTCTTATTAGAAATTTTGTGAAAGATTTTCACCTCCTGTATTTGAAACAAACTGTTACATAGACACCGAGGACTGGGAGCTGGACTTTTCTACAGTAGAGGGAGTGTTCTATCCTGAAGGATTATGCCGAATTAAAATATTTTAGACCTGTTCATGCTGTGCTTCCATTTGCAGAGCGTAAACATCTGGTCCAAACTTCGAGAGCTGAGGAAGCTGGCATGATGATGTTCTTAGTCAAGGTTGTCTGAGAAGTCGGCCACAGGATGAGAGTTGGGGCTCCAGGCTCAAACTTCCAGCTCAGTGCTGGGATTTCTACCACATGGTGACACTGCTTTATGGACAAAACAAGTGCTTAAGTTTGGGCTGTGTAGTGTATCTGGGGACTGTGGTAGCTTAGACAACCCTACACCAGGCCCAATGAGTTAGCACCTGGGGATAAACATGGAAGATCTTCTCCCTGAAGAAAGACATTCAGAGCTGTACATGGTTAAAGACACCCCAGAGTGATTTTCTACTTCCCTTCCCCCTAGAGGCAGAAGTCGTGGACGTCGCTCCAAGGGGGATCTTATTTTTAAAGTACTTCAGGGAAGCATTCATAACCACTTACAAAAAAGCGTGCCTGACTTCCCTTCAACAGTAGGATTCAAGATATAACCAGAGAAAACCACTACACTTAAAAAAAATCCCTTACTTTATTAACTCTGAAGTAATTATTTAAAGTAACTTTCAAGTTTAATTCAACCTAAGTCTTTTTTCCATAAAAGGGAAACATTTTGGGGACTGAGATGAGCAAGAAGTGCTGTGAAAACCTAACCGGAGATTTTATAGGAGGTAATAAGGACAGGAGACCCCGGGCCGGGCTGTGTGAGAACTTTGGCAGAAAGGATGACATATAGACATATAGACACCTGCCAAGCAGAGCACATTTTAAACACGAAAACTCACATGCTAAAAACTAAAGAACGGCACCCACCGTGTGCTTTCCACTTTGAGTCTCATAAGAAGCCCCTCCCCCCTTTTGTCTGTGCTGGGGAAAAGCAAAATAGATTAAAAACGCCATCAATGATTCCGCATCTATTCACGCCAAATAATTCAAAAGCCAGAGGTTATTCCGAGAAGAGGAAGTCTGACTAACGTCCATAATATTAAGAGAGCGGAAGCTAATAATGTGTAGCGCTTTATCTGCAGATGACACCGCTGACCCTATGTCAATGGCTTTGAACTGCTTTTCCATCAGAAATGAGATTCCAGGCTCCTGACGATCCTGGGTGCATCTCTGAGGCAGCCTTCAGAATAAGGGTGGCCAGCATTTGCAGGTGTGGCCTAGCTCTCTGTGTCAGTGGCCTAGAGCCTCTGTCCAGCCTTGCCAGCCCATCCCCCAAGGGCTTATTAAGGCCTCGCCTGTCAATAACTCAGTGCTCCTGTCCCAGCACTTCTTCCTTTCTGCTGCTAAGGCTGCTCTGATTGCCACTCCTCTCTCCACCATGAGGGAGATGAGCAGCTGGGGACCGTCACAAAACAGGAAACCCAGAGTGCAGGCCTCACTGTGTACAGCCCTCCATGTTCCCCCCAGCTTCTACTCAGAGAGGGAACATTCAATGACCTCACCGAAAGATCAGGCTGGTGATGCTGGCAGGAAGCCCTTCACTATGAGGTCCACTCTGAGCCAGTCAGTGGCCAAGATAGACGTGGGGTGCAGAAGACTCACTGGTCACTGCCTGAAGCAGTCCCGGCAGCAGGAATTGTCGCACCAATCAGCAACCATGATTCAGTGTAGGTATAAGGCATACCTACAAAATGTAAGGGGAGCCCAAAGTGAGGCTAAATAGCCCTGTGTGTGAATTAGAAAAGCTGTGAAGTTAGTCAACGTACGAGCTGGGCAAGGTTATCACTAAGCACGTAATGGGTACTTGCTTTACCCATGCTATTTGAACTAGATGCTGTTACTCTATCTTGGCAGGGAGAACACTGGGATTCTAAATCATGAGCTAATTTGCTTAAGGTTGCATGGCAAGGCAGTGTGAGGTAGGGCTGGACCCCCCCAGGCTAGATTCTCTAGGTCCCTGCTCAACTGGGTGTGAACAAAGCAGACTGTAGGTGGCAACCACTCCTCTCAGCTACCAACGGGCCTGGGAGGGACTTTTACTGTTTCAATTCCCTACTTCCCAACTGTACCATGTTTAAGTGAAATTGCAAAATCTCAAAACCACATTAAATCCACTTTAATTTTGAAAACAACAGCAAAAAGATGCCCTGCAGCCTCTTTCCCTAGAAGGGACTGCAATCCAATAAATCTCCCTCCCTCCCTCCCGAGAAGGTGGAATTGCTGTAAAGCCAAGTGTGGCCTTGCTCTTCTGGGAACTCTTTGCTGGAACTCTACAAGTTCAAAGGCAAATGCCACTGGAGAGAGGCTGGAGCTGGCTGTTCTTTACCAGGGAGGTGGTGGGTCCTCAGGACAGGATGTCAAATGACCTGGTGCAGGAGGAGAATGGTAAGAGGTGCCTCCTCCTGTGGTGATGACACAGTGGAGTTCAAATGGTAAAGGCAAGGACAGAAGCCCAGAGTGCCAGAACTTCAGGGACTAACTGCTTCGCAAATGTCCCAGAAGGTTGCTGTTATTCTGTGCTCACCGCATTTTATAAAAATACGTGTTTGGAAGAACTGGTCTCTAAGAAGTTGTCCTGCAGGTAAAACTGGACTCTGGAGTGCTTTTTTTATTTTTAAATTCATGTACAGAACAATCTAACACCTCTCAATGGGTCACAGAACAACAAAAGGATGTTTAAAAAATATCTCGTAATTTAAAAAACTGTTCAATTAAAAAATAATTGAAATCAGTAGTTATAATAAGGTTGTGCAAGTTGAAGCCATTATTATCTGCGCCACCTAGCAGATTGCTTACCAACAGGTTGATGGCTCCCATCTTCCCAACCCAGAGTCCTTCAAGTTTAAGAACGTCTACATTTTGAGACATCAACAATTCTCACTCCATTTCCCTATGAGCTGCCCTTTGGCCTGACAGCTCTGTCAGCTCCCTTCCTCACCTCCACCCTCTAAGGCATGTTTCCAGCCTCTCTGCCCAGGCCCTGGGACACTGGTTACGCTTATTTACCACTTGCTGAAATTCTACCTGCCACATGCATTTCTTTCCATGACAGTAACTCCTTCTTATCTATCCCACGATGCACCTTAAGTGCACAGCAGGCCAGCACTTCTGAGGTTGCCCTTCCTCTTGTGTCCCACATCAATCCACTGTCTTTAATATACAAGACCTTCAAACTGGTACACAGGAGGTGCTTAATAAATGTTTGTTGAATAAATGACACAAATGTCTTAGATCTTTTCCTTTAAAAATGTTTTCTGAGGCCAGGTGTGGTGGCGCATGCCTTTAATCCCAGCACTTGGGAGGCAGAGGCAGGCGAATCTCTGTGAGTTCAAGGCCAGCCTGGTCTACATAATGAGTTCCAGACCCGCTGGGGCTACAAGGATACCAAAAAGACCAAAAAAAAGTTTTTTTGATTTATTTTTATATTACGTGTATGAGTGTTTTGCCTGCATGTATGTAAATGTGCCATAGTGCGCAATGCCTGAAGAGACCAGAAAAAAGTGTCAGATCCTCCTGAACTGGAAATATGGACAGTTGTTAGCCACCACATGGATACTGGGAACCAAACCCAGGTCCTCCATAAGAGTAGCCGATGCTCTTAACCACTGAGCCATCTCACCAGGCCTTGGATCATTTTCTTGACACACATGGCCTGGAGCCACTTGCTTCCTTCCTTTCCCTGGGCTGTTCCCTCCACCTGGAAGGCCTTGTGTCCCTCAGTGTAGGTGCGCCTCAGTATAGTTACACCAGCTCCTCCTTCCCAGGAATGACAACACGTCACCCAGTCAGTCCCCTCATAGGCCACTTCTATCTCCTCTCAATGCATCTATACCAAGTGCTGTACATTCCACTACCTGGACATCTGTGTCCTCCTTCCTCTCCACCGTCTCCCAGAACCAGGCCAGCCCCTTCTTCACTTTTCCTCTGAGGCTGCTGCTTCCCACTGCTCTGTGACGCCCCTTGCCACACATAGTTCATCCCTACCTGGAGCTGGTGAAGGAAAGTGCAGCAACCCCCACCTTGACGTTTTCCACAGCATTCCATTCGCTTCCCAAAACCTCTTTCCTTCCACACTCACAATTCATCAGCTTATGTAATATTTAATATGTGACTATATTTTGCGGGACTATGTTGATAGGTGTAACTGGCTCTGATATATTTGGAACCAAACAATTGCCTGGTAAGTCTGAGCATTTGTGGTAGGAACAGCAGGGTGTGGGCAGAGGACTTGGCTCCTTACTTTCCCATTTCAGCGCCCTACACAGGACTGGCACAGAGCCTGGCACTGGAAATGCTGGCTGAGCAAATGTATGGGCCACGCTCCAGCTCATGCTGCCCCAGAACTCCTCCTGCAGATCCAGGCTGGCTACCCAGCCCTGTCTGCCCTGCTGTCACTCACTCACAGGCTTCAGACCTTGGGCAACATGTTCTGATTCAGACCCCAAATGCTACTGCATTTGTGAGCCGGGGGCAGTGAGCAGAGTCTCCTGTGGTCCAGGCTCTCCATTCCAGATTCAGCACACCGGAAACAGCAAAGGGATCTGGTCAGGGGCACGTGGAGCCTGGTGCCTGGTAATTCTCCTCCCTCTTTATGGTCCTGACTCAATTTTTGTCCCTTAGACTCCAGGTGCTGGTAGTGCACACAGCAGATTTCCGGGTTGGAGTAGCCCTCAAGACGAGGATAACTTTGGAACATTCCCCACTGGCTATCTTATGGGTGAGATCCTCCAAGCAGGAGTTACAGTTAATCTCTCTTGTCATCCTGTGGCTGCTGGCACCAAGAAGGGCTTGACTGAAAAGTTAACTGTGTGGCAATGAACCTTCCAATACAAATAAAGCCAAGTGCAAACTGGGGGATGTCTGAAGTATAAACATGGTGCTTCCCTGTGCCATGAGTCTGAAACAGACTCAGAATAGGGTGGAGATGAGAGGCAGGACCACAGACAGAGGTGCCCCTCATAGGCAGGAGCTGAGTTCCAGGACCCCATCAGGGAGAGTGAACTAGGTGCTAGGCTTCAGAACAAGGGCACAGATGGGATAAGCTTGTTTCTCAGGCTCACAACCGACTCATTAATAGGACTGACCTCTTTCACACGCTGAAAGCAGTGGAGAGCCCTTTGGAGCGTCTAATATCACAGCAAGAAAAGGCAAAGCAGCAATCGCTGCTGTCCTGATGACAACAGAGGCACTGCCGTGTCTCTCTGTTTAGTTCCTAGTTGACTTTAAGACTGGGCAGGTGTCCCTGTCCCTCATGGTCCATGCCTAGCCTAGCACAAACGTGAAAACGGTCACAGAGACTGTGAATCGCTTGTAATGCACTGTGGGGCGAATCTTACTGGGGACACTAAGTCATAATGGTGTTTTTTTCAAAGATAGACTTTTAAAGTTTCATTAATAATCTTTTCATGTCACAAACTTCACATGCCCTCTGTGAAACAATGTGGTGTCAGGAGACAGGGAGACAGGAAGCAAGCTACGTTCCTGTCTGTAATGGGTCACACAGCCGGGGTGAGCAGAGGGCTCACTGACAGCAAATGGAGTCTGGCTGTATGGAAGAGGGCCTCGGTCCGGTCAAGTCGAGGCAGGGGGCCAGGAGGAAATAACAGGTGCTTTGAATTTTGAAGGATGAGTAGGATTTGAGCAGGTAGATAAGAAGAAACCATATTTACAAAAGCCTTGGAAAGTGGGAGGTTGTGGGGTGTGCTGGGCTGTGAGTGGGCAGGCAGAGCGGCTAAGGTGGAGTAGGCTGAAGGCTTGTCAAGGCTGAGCTTGTTTTGGGGGGCTGTGGCTGGTGAGCTCCTGCCTGGTGTCACCTAGCTGAGTGATCAATCCACAAGTGATTACCTGAGGGCCCCCTGAACAGCTGAGCCTCTCCTGGGACACCTTCTTTCTTTTATTCACTGCTCCTGAGGCAGCAACTTAAAAGCCTCATTAGCAGGCAGGTCTCCAGGTAACAATGCCTGTCTTCCCTCCCATAATGCCCTTTCTTGGAGGCCACAGCTTCGTTCAATTGCATTCTAATTTCAAGAAGTGATAAACATATGCTCATGTTTCCATTTACAAGTTTTTGATTATCAGCCTGGCACTGTAGCTGCAAATTACCCGTTTTCTATTATAATTATTTTTACTTCTCTAGATGAAGAAGGAGGAAAGCACTTTTAAATTACTGTGCCTGAGCCACAGAGGGAGGGAAGAGGTAAGCACCACTGCATCTTTTTGCCCAGGGCAATAAAATATCAAGTTCAAAAAATGCCATGCAAGCTGTGGGCTGCATTGAAACGGGCTTCCAGAGGTGTTTGTTTGCTGACAGGAATCTTTTACTTAAAACTGGTCCAGACCACAGCAAGCCAAGAACAGCTCATTGGAAGCTGAACTGCTTTAGGCGAGAAGCAAGCCTCTGGATTCCTGGACACTGGTTCTTACATTTTCTGCCTGTAGGAGGACTTTTTTTTTTTTTTTTTTTTTTTTTTTTTTTGGAGTACTTTTTGAGACAGGGTCTCCCTGTAGCCCCCCCTGGCCTGGAACTTACTGACTATGTAGACCAGGCTGGCCTTGAACTCACAGAGATCTGCCTGCCTCTGCCTCCC
>NW_008327991.1:98348-168384 GCF_000622305.1 Nannospalax galili
TCAATATTGAACTCAATATAAACCCTGTAAGACATAAAATTGAATGAGTTTTTAACCTTTAAAAAAGATCTCCATTTCATTTAAAATATGCTGTTTCCTACAGACTCATTTTTAATGCTACTAACGCTTAGATGGTTGCGCATGCATCTCTAATCTGTATGTATCTGATTATTACCAGTCACAATCAGTTGCACACGTATCCTTGGTGCCTGTGTATGTCTATAAAGTCATCACGTAGATTTCAATGGTTATGGTTATCACCTCTACTAATTAACATGGGATAAATTTTTATGCTTCCTCCTCAAATATAATGGAGGAGGACTTTTTAAAGATGGTAACGTGGCTAATTCAGACACATACAAACAATGCAGTGCTTGGTCACACTGCAATCACAACCAGCCATGCTAACTGGCACCAGAACCTCTTCTAAACAGGAGCAGGGTGGGGCCATGTCTGGTGGGGGCTGGCTGGGGGTGGGGCTGAGGACAATGGTAAAGAACTGGAAGCAATGAATTCAGGTCACTGGCTGAAGGGGAAAGAATTGTGCCATGCAGAGTTGCACACCTACTGGCATCCTAATGGCCCATTTAATTGGCATGTGATGTTAACTGACAGAGTAGCATGTAAATGAGAATGTGTTTCAATAGTGGCTTTGTTTAGAAAGTGCAGATCAGGTTAACTAAATGGTGCTGTTTCTGGGTTGGCTTGCTCATCAGAAATTGTCCCATTGCACACAGTCTAGATCCCTAACATCTGTGTGAAACTGCTCAGTCCTGGCCATAAAGGTGAGCAGAACACAATCCCTGATCTCAAGAGCCTTTTTTAGAGGAAGAGTTGGAAGCAGAAAAAAGCAGTTACTCCAGTGGGTAACAAAATCAAACCATAGCCATATAGATCAATAACAAGTAACAATAGCTAAAAGTTAGTATGCTATATAATAGGTACTTTTTACATCTTTGCACTCCAATTCTGTGCCTACACATACATTATCTGTGTGTTATCTTTAATCTGTGGTAACACTGTGCCGAGGAAGACAGTCATCTTGATTCTGACAGGAACTCAGACTGAAGGCCTGGTTCAATGATTTAGTATGAGGAACCAGAGCGAGTACAGCTCCTGTGGACCTGAGGGACCATTTGCTCCCCGACTGTCTCTGGAGGTGACAGAAGCCCCAGAGAGCCCAGGCTGCATGCCCCTGCTTGCGGCTCTTTGATATTCATGACGGTTCATTCCTTTCTGAAGGAAACAATAGATGTAATCAGTGTGTTAACAGTCTTTAGATATCAGTCGTAAATTCTTCCCCCAGGAAGGAGCACCCCATGCCTTGTAAAAGCAAGGATGGTAAAGGCAAGCTAGCTTTCCCACAGGTTGATTCCAGGATATGCCTCCTCCAAAGGCACGGGCAAGGCACCTCTCTTATCTTCCTCAGGGGTATGCCATGGAGAACGTGCTGTGGCCATGTTGGGGGCCTATGTTCCTAGAGGGGTCACACAGGAGCCTGTGGGGCAGAGGGAAGTTATGGTAGTCTGTGTGGAGGGGTATGAGGGAGGCTGGGTCTCTGCAGTGTCTCTTGTGGGAAATGTGGTGATGGTTGAGGGCAGGGGAGGACTACATTGTGCTACAAAGGGCTGTGAACATTATGCCATGCAGGGTATGTCATGGAGATGTGTTGTGAGAGACCTGGGGGGAGGGCTGAGAGGATCTGACACAAGTTCAACGGTGTGCGGTGGATGTGTGGCAGGTATGCTGTGGGTACGGAGGTGTGCTGTGGGGTGCTGTGGGCATGCTATGCAGTAGTGTACCGTATTATACAGTGCTGTGACTGTGCTGTGGGGTGCTGTGGGCATGCTATGCAGTAGTGTACCGTATTATACAGTGCTGTGACTGTGCTGTGGGGGGCTGTGGGCATGCTATGCAGTAGTGTACCGTATTATACAGTGCTGTGACTGTGCTGTGGGGGGCTGTGGGCATGCTATGCAGTAGTGTACCGTATTATACAGTGCTGTGACTGTGCTGTGGGGGGCTGTGGGCATGCTATGCAGTAGTGTACCGTATTATACAGTGCTGTGACTGTGCTGTGGGGGGCTGTGGGCATGCTATGCAGTAGTGTACCGTATTATACAGTGCTGTGACTGTGCTGTGGGGGGCTGTGGGCATGCTATGCAGTAGTGTACCGTATTATACAGTGCTGTGACTGTGCTGTGGGGGGCTGTGGGCATGCTATGCAGTAGTGTACCGTATTATACAGTGCTGTGACTGTGCTGTGGGGGGCTGTGGGCATGCTATGCAGTAGTGTACCGTATTATACAGTGCTGTGACTGTGCTGTGGGGGGCTGTGGGCATGCTATGCAGTAGTGTACCGTATTATACAGTGCTGTGACTGTGCTGTGGGGGGCTGTGGGCATGCTATGCAGTAGTGTACCGTATTATACAGTGCTGTGACTGTGCTGTGGGGGGCTGTGGGCATGCTATGCAGTAGTGTACCGTATTATACAGTGCTGTGACTGTGCTGTGGGGGGCTGTGGGCATGCTATGCAGTAGTGTACCGTATTATACAGTGCTGTGACTGTGCTGTGGGGGGCTGTGGGCATGCTATGCAGTAGTGTACCGTATTATACAGTGCTGTGACTGTGCTGTGGGGGGCTGTGGGCATGCTATGCAGTAGTGTACCGTATTATACAGTGCTGTGACTGTGCTGTGGGGGGCTGTGGGCATGCTATGCAGTAGTGTACCGTATTATACAGTGCTGTGACTGTGCTGTGGGGGGCTGTGGGCATGCTATGCAGTAGTGTACCGTATTATACAGTGCTGTGACTGTGCTGTGGGGGGCTGTGGGCATGCTATGCAGTAGTGTACCGTATTATACAGTGCTGTGACTGTGCTGTGGGGGGCTGTGGGCATGCTATGCAGTAGTGTACCGTATTATACAGTGCTGTGACTGTGCTGTGGGGGGCTGTGGGCATGCTATGCAGTAGTGTACCGTATTATACAGTGCTGTGACTGTGCTGTGGGGGGCTGTGGGCATGCTATGCAGTAGTGTACCGTATTATACAGTGCTGTGACTGTGCTGTGGGGGGCTGTGGGCATGCTATGCAGTAGTGTACCGTATTATACAGTGCTGTGACTGTGCTGTGGGGGGCTGTGGGCATGCTATGCAGTAGTGTACCGTATTATACAGTGCTGTGACTGTGCTGTGGGGGGCTGTGGGCATGCTATGCAGTAGTGTACCGTATTATACAGTGCTGTGACTGTGCTGTGGGGGGCTGTGGGCATGCTATGCAGTAGTGTACCGTATTATACAGTGCTGTGACTGTGCTGTGGGGGGCTGTGGGCATGCTATGCAGTAGTGTACCGTATTATACAGTGCTGTGACTGTGCTGTGGGGGGCTGTGGGCATGCTATGCAGTAGTGTACCGTATTATACAGTGCTGTGACTGTGCTGTGGGGGGCTGTGGGCATGCTATGCAGTAGTGTACCGTATTATACAGTGCTGTGACTGTGCTGTGGGGGGCTGTGGGCATGCTATGCAGTAGTGTACCGTATTATACAGTGCTGTGACTGTGCTGTGGGGGGCTGTGGGCATGCTATGCAGTAGTGTACCGTATTATACAGTGCTGTGACTGTGCTGTGGGGGGCTGTGGGCATGCTATGCAGTAGTGTACCGTATTATACAGTGCTGTGACTGTGCTGTGGGGGGCTGTGGGCATGCTATGCAGTAGTGTACCGTATTATACAGTGCTGTGACTGTGCTGTGGGGGGCTGTGGGCATGCTATGCAGTAGTGTACCGTATTATACAGTGCTGTGACTGTGCTGTGGGGGGCTGTGGGCATGCTATGCAGTAGTGTACTGTATTATACAGTGCTGTGACTGTGCTGTGGGGTGCTGTGGAATGCTGTACAGTGCTGTGGCTATGCAGTGCTGTGATAGTAGTGTGACAGTAGTGTGGAGTGCTGTGGCTGAACTGTGGAGGTGTGCTGTGGAGTGAGCATGTGCACAGAACCCATCCACAGCTCGGCCACAGCACCATAGCACACCACAAAACACCACCTACGATCTGCAAACAGTCATGCTTAGCAAGACTCATTTGGTGGCAAACACTGAAGAGGTCAGGCATGGGGGTAAATGTGTCAATTTCCACCAATTTTATCATAAAACATTTCAAACATACAGCAAAGTTCAAAGACTTAAACTGAATACCTGGCTACCCAGCACCTAAATCACTCAATATTTTAATGTTTAGCTTATAGCAAATCTGCCTCCTATGCCTCCTTCAATCCAGCTTTCTTGATGCTTCTCAAAGGTGGATGCTGACAGCACTTAGTCCTGCACCTGCGCGC
The DNA here is from genome assembly GCF_000622305.1 of Nannospalax galili. Classification (NCBI taxonomy): domain Eukaryota; kingdom Metazoa; phylum Chordata; class Mammalia; order Rodentia; family Spalacidae; genus Nannospalax; species Nannospalax galili. The sequence goes on from NW_008327991.1 coordinate 102,687, forward strand.
TGTCACCTGCGCGCTGTCACCTGCACGCTGTCACCTGCTACATGTTGGCATCTTTCCTCCTCCTCTTGCATACACCGCAAAATACACAAATCTGGGAGGCATCATTCTACAAATGTTAGCAAACACACCCATGTCAGTCTATCTGTATCAGTACAGAGAACATCCTTTCACACTAAAGTCCCCTGAATCTGCCTCACTCCATCCCTCTGTCCGCCTCCCAGAAGTAACCACTACTCTTAAGTTTTCCCATCATAGGTTTGCCCATTTTCAAAATCTTAATCACAAGGAGAATCACACACTCAGTTACATGTGTCTGATTTCACCTGGCACAATGTTTTTGAGATTCATACGTTGCTGCTGAAATCTAGTTTGTTCCTTTGTTGCTGAGTGGTATTCCATTATTTGGTTATTTAATAATTATTCTCCTGCAGTGGTAGTTTGAATGAAAATGTCCCCCATAGGCACCAAGTATTTGGATATTTTGTCCCCAGTTAGTGGTGCTGTTTTGCGAGGTCTTGGAAGGTGTGGCTATCCTGGAGGAAGCAAGTCACATGGGGTGGGCTTAGAGAGTTCTCAAGCCTTGCTGGATCTTGAGTTGCTGTCTTTCTTCCAGTGCCTGCTTGAAGATGTGAGAGCTTAGCTTCTGCTCCCCCTCCAGCCACCTCTGCACCATGCCTCCCAGCTATGATGGGCTCTTCCCCTTTGGAGACATAAGCTCAAATAAACTCTTCCTTCTATAAATTGCTTTGGTCACTGTTTCTATCATAGGAACAGAAAAGTAACTAATAATACTTTTTTTTAATAGTAAGGATTTTTGCCTACTGGAGGCCATTCTGTAACACAGTCATTCTTACTTGCCTTTAGATCTATTTGTCTGGTCTGCAGTAGACCAGGTATCTGTTAGCACAGCCCTCCTTGGCTCATAATGTATGAAGACACAAATGGTGTATGTCACACCTTTTTCATAGAAAGGGACTGAAAGGCAAAGCTCCAGAGTAGAGACTCCCAAAGTCTGATGGGCTGTGTGGTGGTTTCAGATTAGAACTTATACATCATCAGATAGTTTATGTTTATAGTTATGACCCATTTATGTCCCATGATAAAAAAAAAATTACAAGATGTGGTGCAGGTGTCTGAGGCACAGATTTGTGGATGTCTGAGGAGTGGCCATCTGAGTGTGGGCAGCACTTTGTGGAGCAATGGTCATCAGTACTTGATATGCATCGGAAGTGCCTGGGGAGCTCTAACCCTGTCCCTGCCTGGGTTCCACATCAGGGGCCTTTCATGTAACTAGCCAAGTGTATGCAGCTATTAATAGCTTTTAAAAGCTCACAGGTGATTCAGATGTGTAACCTGCATGAAAAATATGTTAGGAAGCAGCAGTTCTCTAAGACCGAGTATCAGCACTGGCTGGGCAGTTGTTAGAAATGCAAATCCTTAGGTCCCATCCAGATCTACTTAGTCAGAAACGGGGGCTGGGGCACAGTGACCTGGAGCTTTTGATGGCTCTGATGGTTCTGATGATTGGCACTGGGAGCCACTGATCAAGGGGTTAGTGGGACAAGTCCTAACTGTCACTTGCTTCTCTCACCCAAGTCCAGCCAAGATCAGCCAACTTCACCAGATCCAGCGCCAAGGAAAATCCTCCTCTCCCTGGGCCCAGGACGGCAGGCAGGTATAAGGTATTGAACAGCTGCTGGCAAATTATCAGTGGGATGGATGGCATCCTAGGCCCATCATGTCTTAACCACAGTTAACCCACAAACCAGTTAATCAGCTCCCAGAAAATTGAGTGCTGACCATAATCTTATACTCACCATGATTTTAGCTGATCAGTGACCTCCCTCCACTCCATTACCCTTGTTAATTGAGAATTGACTATACAGTTAAAGTGAATGTTTCCTCCACTAACAGAGCTGTACCTGATTAATTTTACAATTCTCCACAGGTCAAAAAGTGTGATGCATCTGTGGAGACATTGGGCTTGATACAATTCACTTCCCCAAGAATTTATGAAATTACCCCTAAGAAGTTGCTGGGTATGTGTCCTTATGCCAAAGACTTACAGGAAAAGAATGGAGTTTATTGAAAGATAGCAGGATATTCAGAGAGCTAATCCAGTGCCTGCAAAGTCTAACCTCTTGGTTGGCAGTGATATTTCCATTCAACACAGGTCTTCGATTTGGTAAAGTCCTTGGCAGTGTTGTTAGCTCACAGTTAGAGAAGATAAGGTAAGAGTAGCACTCCGAGGGCTCTGCTTCTCCAGCAGCTGGCTATTTTGATAAGGAAAAATACAAAGTAAGAGAAAGATAATAGGAGATGGGAGAATCTGATTATCTGTTTTGGGGCTATGTCTGAAAAAAATGAACTTTTACTTAAAACCGAAGCGATCACAGAATTTGCCTCCCACTCAAAGAAGAAAGTTCTGGGGACTCTGAGATGACAAATGCTATGCCTGTTAAATATTATGTGCTCCGAGATGTCTTACAAAATGCCACGGCTCTTTTTTATACCCTAAAACAGCATGGCAATAATGCTGCTGCAGAGGAACAGATAGCTCACCTGCTCCTGAAAGGCCAGTCAGTGATCTAGCATCAAAGAAGATCCTGCCAACTGCTTCTAACAAGATTCAGGACTGCCTGGAAACTGCTCAACATACCAGCCTGCACACAGGACAGACTCAGAATGGAATCTGGCTCTCTGGCACTCCCTTGTACTCCCAGGGCACCTACTACCTGTTCCCAGCCACCACCCCACCACGGTCCCTCAAGGTGCCCCTTCTAAAGTGGCCAAAGTAGCTTATTTGTGTTTCTTCTCCCAGAGAGTGGGCTGTGTCTAATTTAGACCGAGTACATCCTAAGGGTCTTTTACAAAATGTCTTATGAAAAACTAGGGAAGCAGAAGAAATGCTGTAATGAAAGGAACACGCAGGTCCCCAGATGGCCACCAGCATGCTTCCATGACGACTTGACTGTTTCTTCTAAAGTATATCAAAGCCCATTATAAACACTATAATATTTTGTCTCTAACTGCTTCACAAATACAGCACACTTCCTGAAGTAAGGACACTTTCTTACTTGCTCACAGTATCATGCTCATACCTAACAAAATTAATAATTCACAAAAATTCTTCAATATTATCTAACGTGAGTCCAAGTGTTATTATATGCCTTTTGTAAACTAAAACATACATAACTGGTTGAATATGAGTGGCAGATGTGAATGTTCTGAAAAGTCCCTAAAAATCAAGTGTGTCCCACTCTGTCCTACCCAAGGCTCCATCATTCCCAGGTACATGAGGAGGGGAGGGGCCTTCCCTCTGTCAGGAGCACCTCCTGGAGATGAAAGCTCACTGCCACTGGCCACAGCGTTCAAACCCACACCCAGTCCCCTGCAGCAGCAACAGATGGCACGATGGCACAGTAGTTGTCTCCCTCCACCAACACACACTGGGGACCAGTTCTGTCTAGGAAGCTGGATCCAGAGCCAGGCACACCTGGTTGCTAACCCTGCTCTGCTACTGACAGTTTGATGTGACCTTGAGCATGCTGCCTGATCTCCCAGAGCTTCTGTCCACTCCTTTCAAGGTGAAAGAAAAAGGACTTACCTCAAAGGGCTGACAAACCTTCAAGGGAGACAGCAAACACCAGCTGGGGCATTACTAGCTGTCCTATAGCACTGAGCAGCAGGGCCTCCATCTGACTAATAGCTACATCACAAAGTCCGGGACACAGCTAAGGCCTCCCCCAGTGTCCTCAGTGACTCAGGCTCAAGGGCTGCCTGTGGAAGGGGCCTGCTGACTCCACTCCATCCTCTTTTCCCTAGGTGGGACTTCCAAGCCTTTCTCTTTGAAAACTGTGGGGACCTGGGTTCAAGGGCCCTCCTCTGCCTCCTCTGCCCTGCCAAGCACACTGCACACGTCTGAAGTCAAGTACTCTGTGTTTTTCTCCCCATCCTCAGCTTAGTGGGAGGGCAGTAAGGATTACGGTTTCTTTGTACACTGAAAAGGAAAGCTGAGCAAATCAGGAGAGTGAGCAGTCACAGCCAGGGAGGTTTGTTTGTTGAGAGTTCTCAAATCAAGGCAGAAAAAAGCCCCCTTTCTCCTTTTCTAAAGTCCTATACAGAAGCAGAAAGATTAACATAATAAGCCTTTATTAAGCCCATCCCACTCCCAGCTACAATTCAGGTACTTATAGTCTGAGATTCAGGTTTTGAAGCTACATCCACGGCATGGGGCTCCATTTTGTGGGCTCCACATTCCTTTGTTCTGAACACTGCTGGACTACCAGTCCTCATGATTCTGGAAGGTTTAGCTATCAAGACAGCTGGATATTTCCACATCTCAGAAAAACTTGGTCCAGGAGTGGACACACGAATCCTGCAGGACAAACCAGGGCCTACTTTTTATTTGAAGAATGGGAAGTCAGGAGCTGTAAACGTCACATAAGCCCAGAGCTTCCACCTTCCCCACCTTAGGGGATCAAATGACAATGATAAGAACTGAAAAATAAAAGCTAGATTCCAAATGTCATCTGAGCCCCTGGATCCAGCTGGATCTAACACCCAGAAACCAATAATGTCCCTGGTTCTGCTTAATCTGGTTTGGGTGAGGATTTTACACCATACATCAGAAAGAATCCCGGTCATATGTTATCCCAGAAAGCACTGTAAAGCAATGAGCACACTGTCAATCTTCTCTGTGGATATTAGAGTCTGGTCTCCTCACTTAACACAAATAATCTATGCTCCTTATGAATGCATTTCCTGGTGCCTGATCTGGCCTCTGCCTGGTGTAGATCTGGCCTCTGCCAGCCAGCCTGAGAGTGCCTGACCTGGCCTCTGCATGGGATAGGGGATGAGAACTCAACAGATTGCCTGAGAGGCCAAAATCAGGCCTCCCCTTAGCGAACTTTCTAAATTGTGCTCTGAGTGCCCACTAGTAGGAGTCCAAAGTTTAGAAGAAAGCCTGAGTGTACCTGACTGGAGCCTGACTTGGGTCTCTGTGGGAGCCCCTGAGTAGCTGATCTGAAGCCATCAGTTCCCTCCAAAGTAAAATCTGAGAAAACCTGAAACCTAGACCAACCAGCTTTACACACCCAATAAGAAAACAACCAAGACACACCAATAATCCAAACAGAAGCAGACTTCAACTTAACAAAGGAAGGCTTGAATTTCATACCAGAATCACAAACAACAAATCCACATGCCAGAATCGCGGTGATAAACAGTAACAGGGAAAACCAAAACAGAACATTCCCACCAAACTACACCAGTCCTGTAGAAGAATTCTACAAGTAGAACCCCCTAGACATATATCCCAGGACACATAATTTAAAAGAATGATCATAAACATGATCAAGAAAGTCAACGAATTTAAAGAACACACAAACAAACACATCAAAGAACCAAAAGAAGATAGGGATCAACTTCTGAATGAATTCACAAAAGAGAAACATTGAAGAAAACTCGGGCAGAAATGAAGAAGAAAGTGCAAAACTCAGTAAGTCAGTTTGAAACAACAGGAGAAAGACTCACAGCTAGAATGAATGAAATGGAAAACAGAACACCAACACTGGAGGATAAAGTTGAAGAATTAGACTGCTCAAGCAAAGATTATGAAAAAATTTTAAAAACACAGGAATGGAATATGCAGGAGATTTGGAACAGCATGAAAAGACCCAATCTACACATCATAGGCACAGAGTAAGAAGGAGAATTTCAGGCTAATGGTATTGACCAGATCTTAAACAGGATTATAGAAGAGAACTTCCCAAAATGAAGGAAAGACATCCCCATACAAACATAAGAAGCACAGAGAACACTAAATAGACAGGACCAGAAAAGAAACTCCCCACGACATATCATAGTAAAAACACTAAATGTACAGAACAAAGAAAGAATACTGAAAGCAGCCAAAGAAAAACAAGTCACATACAAAGGAAAGCCCATCAGAATTACAGCTGACTTATCAATGCAAACTATGAACGCCAGAAGAGCCTGGACCACAGTATTTCCAGTATTAAGGACCATAGATGCCAGCCCAGAATACTTTATGCAGCAAAAATGTCTATTATAGTTGAAGGAAAAAGGAAAATCTTCCATGACATGAATAACCTGGAATACATCTCCACAAAATCTTCCCTTCAAAGAATACTTGGAGCAATGCAAATGGAGAAAGGAACAACTATACCCCAGGGGCAACAGAAAGAAGCTAAATGAAAGTATAATTGTGGAAACACAAAATTAGACAAAGAATGCAAACAGCAATCAAGATGATGGCAAACGATACACATCTTTCAATAATAACTGTAAATATCAATGGACTGAGCTCCTCAGTCAAATGACACATGATAGTTGAATGGATTAAGAAACAAAATTCATCTTTTTGTTGTCTACAAAAAACCCATCTCACATTCAAGGACAGGCATTACCTTAAGGTGAAAGGATGGAAAAGAAAGTTCTAAGAAAATGGCACTAAGAAACAAGCAGGGGTCACAACTCTAATATCTGAAAAAATAGACTTCAAGCTAAAACTAATCAGAAGAGTAAGAGGGCCACTTCATTCTGATCAAAGGAACAATTAACCAAGAAAATATTATAATCATGAACATATATGCACCAAATTCTGGAGCACTCAAATTCATAAAAACAACACTACAGGACTTTAAGACACAGATTAACCCTACTCAGTACTAGTAGTAGGGGACTTCAATACCCCACTGTCCCCATTAGACAGGTCAATAGGACAAAGAATAAACAGAGAGACATCTGAATTAAATGATACCATACATCAAATGGACCTAAACAAACATCTTCCAAATATTCCACCCAAGCACCAAAGAATACACTTTCTATTCAGCACCCCATGGAACTTCCTTAAAAATTGACCACATACTGGGGCACAAAACAAGCCTCAACAAATGCAAAAAAAATTGAAATAATTCCTTGCATTCTCCCAGACCACAATGCAACAAAGCTTAAAATCAACACTGGAAAAAGCCCTAGTCATTACCTGAACTCATGGAGATTAAACAACACATTACTGAATGATGAGTGGGTTAAAGAAGAAATTAAGAAAGAAATAAAAGTATTCCTGGAATTCAACAAAAAGAACAATACAACACAACAAAACCTCTGGGACGCTTTAAAAGCAATCATAAGACAGAAATTTATAGCTCTAAGTGTCTACATTAAAAAATCAGAAAGGGCACAAATAAATGAGTTAATATTGTAGCTCAAGAGTCGGAAAGGCAAGAACAAAATCTAAACCCAGAAGAGAAGAAATAACAAAAATTAGAGCAGAAATTAATGAAATAGAAAGAAAGAAAACAATACAAAGACTCAATGAATCTAAGAGCTGGTTCTCTGAAAAGCTAAACAAGGTAGCCAGACCCTTAGCCCAGTTAACCAAAAGAAAGAAAGAGCAAATTCAAATCAACAAAATCAGAGATGAAAGGGGAAACATCACAACAGATAACCAAAAGATCCAGAACATTATAAGTGAATTTGAAAACTCAAAAGAAATAGATGGATATCTAAAATCATGGGAACCATGGTTGCACTAAAGTTTCCCCTTCCTACTCTTTGTTTGACCCACCCTCACTCACTCAGGGTCTTGTGGTCTTGACGCAGATGGACAAAATCGACATAACACATTTTTATCTTGGGTTTCACATAGTTTATATGATAGAGAGGGAACGACTTACAAAGAGATGGCGTCATTCAAGCCCTGCCACCATGCACCATCTCACCCCACAGTTTGCCTCATCCACCCTGTGGAGCCTGCAAGACCAGCAGGGCGTCCACTGGCCGTTCTCACCCCTGGTGGCCACACACTTGCTGGTCCCAGCTCCAGACCTGCTGCACCCTTGGCTCTCAGAGTTCCAAAAATGGCCTCACTAACTCTCTGGAGCTAACTCTCCACCTCCTAGGCAGCTCTACCCCTCTTCTCAGGGTGCTCCTTGTCTTGCCCTGGTTTATTCTTTTTAGAAGAATAAGTAATGTTCAGGTTACAACCACCAAAGTTAAACCAAGAAGAAATCAACAGTTTAAACAGACTCATAACACAGAAGGAAATTGAAACAGTAATACAAAACTTCCCAACTAAAAAAACCCCAGGCCCAGATGTATTTACAGCAGAATTTTATCAGACATTTAAAGAAGACCTCCAACCAATACTACTGAAATTATTCAAAATAATTAGCAAATTCCAAATTCCTTCTATGAAGCCAGCATCACTCTAATTCCAAAACCAGGTAGAGACACAACCAAAAAGAAAACTATAGACCCATATCCTTAATGAACACAGATGCAAAAATTATTAACAAAATACTTGAAAATCACATACAGATGTACATCAAAAAGATCATTCACCATGACCAAGTAGGCTTTACTCCAGAGATCAGGGATCAGTTCAGTATACGCAAGTCAATAAATGGCATTAATTATATAAATTGATTCAAAGACAAAAACCACAGGGTCATCTCAATAGATTCAGAAAAAGCTTCCAACAAAATTCAGCATGCACTCATGGTAAGAGTTCTAAAGAGAATTTGACTGGGGGGAACATGCCTCAACATAACTATAACTATATACAACAAACCCATAGCCAACATCATTCTAAATGGAAAACAACAAAAAAACAAAAACAAAAACAAAACAAAAAAACTGGAAGCATTCCCATTCAAAACAGGAACCAGACAAGGATGTCCACTATCTCCACTCCTTTTCAACACAGTGCTTCCAACTCTTGCTAGGGCAATAAGACCGGAGAAGGAAATTAAAGGAGTGCTAATTGGAAAAGAAGAGGTCAAACTATCACTTTTTGTAGATGATATGATACTATACCTAAGAGATCACAAAAATTATACCAGAAAAACCCTAGAATTGATCAACACTTTCAGTAAAATGGCAGGTTACAAAATTAATCTACAAAAATCAGTAGCCTTTCTATATACCAATAACAAGCAATTGGAGAAAGAGTGCAGGGCAAACCTCCCATTCACAATAGCTGAAAAAAAAAATCCTGGAATAAACCTGACCAAAGACATCAAAGATTTCTACACCAAAAATTTTAAATCTTAAAAAACAAGAGACTGAGGAAGACACCAGAAGATGGAAGGACCTCCCATGCTCATGGATTGGAAGAATTTATATTGTGAAAATGACCATCCTACCAAAAGCAATATGTAGATTCAATGCAATCCCAATAAAAATCCCCATGACATATTTCACAGATTTAGAAAAAAACAATCCTTAAATTTGTATAGAAGCACAAAAGGCCCCAGAAAGCCAAAGCAGCCCTGAGAACAAAGAGCAGTACTTGGGGGGGGGGGGTTGCTATACCAGATCTCAAAGTATACTACAGAGCTATAGTCATAAAAACAGCATGGTGCTGGCACAACAGTAGGCATATAGATCAATGGAACGTCATTGACGACCCAAACCTGAGTACATGCAATTTCAGCCACCTGATATTTGACAAAGGTGCCAAGAACACACAATGGAGGAAAGACAGCATCTTCAACAAATGGTGCTAGCAAAACTGGATCTCCACCTGTAGAAGAATGAAACTCGATCCTTATCTTTCACCTTGCACAAAAGTCAACTCCAAATGGATCAAGGACCTCAATGAAACTCAAAACTCTGCAACTATTAGAAGAAAATATTAGCAGTAACCTAGAAAATATATGTATAGGAAAGGACTTTCTAAATCAGATACTAGTTGATCAGGAATTAAGGTCAACAATCAACAAGTGGGATCTCATTAAACTAAAAAGCTTCTGTACAGAAAAAGAAACAATCAAGAAAATGAAGAAAAAACCCACAGAGTGGGAAAAAAATCTTTACCAGTGACACATCTGACAGGGGTTTAACATCCAGAATATATAAAGAACTCAAAAAACAACCAAGAAAACAAATGACCCAATTAAAAAATGGGCTAAAAATCTAAACAGAGTTCTCAAAAGAAGATATAAAGATGGCTAAAAATATCTTAAAAAGTGTTCAACATTTTTAGTAATTAGGAAAATGCAAATTAAAACCACCTTAAGATTTCACCTTACCCCAGTCAGACTTGCTAAGATCAACAGAACAAATGATACCAAATGCTGGCGAGGATGTGGAAAAAGGGGAACGTTCATTCACTGCTGGTGGGATTGTGAACATGTGCAACCCCTTTGGAAATTAGTGTGGAGGACTCTTAAAAAACTAAAAATGAACCTATTGTATGACCCACTTATAACACTCCTTAGCATATACCCAAAGGATACATCCTATTGCAGAGACATTTGTACAACCATCTTTATTCCTGCTCTTTTCACAATAGCTAAGAGATGGAAGCAACCTAAGTGTCCCTCAACTGAGGAGCAGTTAATGAAAATGTGATATAGTTACATAATGGAGTTCTACTCAGCAATAAAGATGAAATAATGAACTTTGTAGGTAAATGGAGGGATCCGGAAACTGTTATACGTGAAGTAACCCAGACTGAGAAAAAAAAAAAAAAAAAAAAAAAAAGATGTAGTTTTCCCTTATTTGTGGATCCCAGCACTAAATCCTTATAATAGATGGAATCCCACTGAAATAGGGCAACAGCCCACGGAAAACAGATGATGCAGAGACCCAAAAGTTCAGTGCCTTGCCACAAAGGGAGGAAGATCACCTCATACCTGTCACCCCTCCAAGGTTCAGGGACTTTTGTGGAAGAGATTGGTGCAAAGAATGTAAGAGCTGGAAGAAGGGGTGTAGTGTTACCTGGAAGTGTCCTCTGACCACTATGGCAGCAAATTGTAGACACGCCTCCTTCCTGTGCTCTTCAAGGAGTTGACGACAGAGTCAGTTACCCCTCCCACCCAGTCAGTTGACCTTAAGAGCTAATGAAAACCTTCATTATTCTACCAAAGTTGACCTCATGTTGGCAAAACTTTTGGTTTTTGATTTCTTATTCCTATCCCCTCCCTTAAGCTTCATTGTATATATATATTTCAGAGCTAATGAAAACCATCACTATTCCACCACGTTGGCAAATCCTTTGGTCTTTGATTTCTTAGTCCTATTTTCCCCCCTTAAAATTCGTTGTATAGATATTTTAAGTAACCTGCTTCAAGTTATTTTTGGAAAAATGTGTTAAAAATTGCCTCTCTTTGGAATAAAAAAAAAGAATGCATTTCCTAACAGAAATAACATAAACTTTGATTTAAAAATACAAGCAGATTCCACTTGGCTGGGTTTTTATGAGGACAAAAATTTACCAGTATTTTATACCCACCATCTCTGTCGTCCACCACCACAAAACCTGGCTTGTGTTAGTTTTGAATAGGATAAGCTGCCAGGAAGTCATCCTGGGCTAACCCAGGAGGCAGTTTCAACACTGGTCTTGGGGCTTGGCCTCTTTTACCTGGTTCTTGAAAACCAGCCAGTTCAAAGACAAACTGAGGAAGAAGCCACATGGGCCCAAAGTGTTAACTACAGGCAAAAGACACTGAAAAAATGGAGAGTGAGATACCCAGCCACCTATACCTCCAGCTCCTCCTTGCCCAGACCTCTCTGCTCAGTGTGGACCCTGAGCCCCTGTGCTGGGCAGCGTGAGAATGGACTAAAGTGGCTCTGGTCCATTACTCTGGAAATCCATGTCCAATGAGTGGAGGCACAGTGTAATGGTTAATCCTCACTGTCAACCTGCCTGGACTTAAGAGTCATTATGGAAAAATACCTCTGGGTGTGTTTACTAAGTTTCAGAAAGATATAACCACAGAGAGAAGACTCCCCCTTGGGTCGGTGTCCAGACTGAATGAAAAGGACGAAGTGAACTGAGTACAAGCACTCATGTCTCTGCCTCCTTACTGCGGATACAATACAGCTAGCCGCCCCGTGCTCCTGACACCTCCTTACTGCGGATACAATGTGGCCAGCCACCCCGAGCTCCTGATACCTCCTTACTGCGGATACAATGTGGCCAGCCACCCCGAGCTCCTGACACCTCCTTACTGCGGATAAAATGTGGCCAGTCACCCCGAGCTCCTGACACCTCCTTACTGCGGATACAATACAGCTAGCCGCCCCTGCTCCTGACACCTCCTTACTGCGGATACAATGTGGCCAGCCACCCCGAGCTCCTGACAGCACTTCCCTGCCACAGTGGACTATGCCCCCTGGAACTTTAAGTCAAAAGAACCCCTCCTTCCTTAAATTGCTTAGTTTTGGTTAGAGCAACAAGAAAAGTCACTAATACTCACAGGAAGTGTGCGATGGGATTAGATGTAAAGTGTGGTGTAAGGAGGATGCCCATAACTGTCCAGGGCCCCTAAGGGAAGCTTCCATGGAAGAGGCTCTCTCTGTCTCTCTGTCTCTCTGTCTGTCTCTGTCTCTCTCTTCCTTCCTTCCTTCCTTCCTTCCTTCCTTCCTTCCTTCCTTTCTTTCTTTCTTTCTTTCTTTCTTTCTTTCTTTCTTTCTTTCTTTCTTTCTTTTTCTTTCTTTCTTTCACTGTAATGTTGCCTGCAATCGTTAAGGGCTGGTAGCAACTCAGAACCAACCAATAGAAAACTGGTTAAAATAAGCTAAGTTAAAACACTATTCATTATAGAATACTATGCATGTGTAATTGAGAGGTGGAGGTAGGGAGAGAGAGCTTCTGCATACTGGTAAGACAATCCTTCCCAAATATACTAGTAGACAGGGGAGGGGTACAGCAAAATGCTCAGTTATGAATGATCTATGAGCACACACACATACAAACTGAAAGAATACAGAACACCACAGTGAGTGTCTATGGAGCAGCCGGGGCAGAAGCCAAGGATGGGAAGGGATATTTCCGTTGTAAACATTCATGTTTCTTACGCTTATCCTGTTACATGTTAGCTATTCGCAAATGTTAAAAAATGTAGAAGCTGTCTTTGTCATTTCTCTCAGACATGCTGGAAGACGGTGACAAGATGTATTTTCTACTAATGCAATGGCAGTATCTCCCACCCACAAACTTTCCTTACAAAGTGAGGGCACCAGGTCTCCCATTAAAAGACATGTCTGTGTTCCATCCTCTTTAAGTCAGGCAGGCCAGTAAATGTGGCAGACAGGATGCTATGGGATCTTTGAGGGTAGATGGAGTTGATGTAGCTTCCATGTGGCACTCTTGGGATTTGTCCCCAGACTCCAGCTACCATGCTGTGAGAAAATCCAGGTCAAGGTCCCAACTGGCAGCCACTGTCAACTGGGAGCCACTGAATGGGAAAGCATTTGAGGTGGCTCCAGCCCCTGCCACTATCTACCAGTCATTGAATGAGAGAACCCAGATCAAAAAGTACCTAACCAAGCCCGGTCAATCCTGTCTCCCCAAGCTGTGAGATAATAGTAAAATGACTGTTTTGTCTTGAATTTCTAAGTCTCGAGAGTATTCTTGGTTTGTATCTTTGTCTTATTCTGGATTTTCTAGGGCAGGAGCTTTCTGACAAATTTACCTGTAGGGAGTAGGACATAGTAGAGACAATCTGGTGGGGCAGGTGTTTTGGGTGTGACAGTTATAAGGACTCAAGAGGCACCTATGGAAAGGTGGCAACGAAAACCCAGGCTGTGGAGGAAGCCACCCAGGTGGAATGGATGAAGACAAGGCCATGAGAAGTATCTTCCCAATGAGACAGCAGCAGGAAGGGAGCAGGCTGAGGAGGCAAAGCAGGAGCAGTGAGGAAGAACAAGACCAAAAAAGAACGGCTCAGAAGATGAATGTGGCCCAAGGGATCAAAGGCTGCATAGGAAACACGGGTGGAGAACATCTAAGATCTGGCGAGGTGGTGGTCACTAGACCTACAGCTGTCATCCTGAACTGGGAGAAAATTCAGTCTCTCAGCACCTTTGCCCGATCTGCATGAGAGAGAAGAGCACATGACCTGGGGGTGGGGTTCCCTACTTAATCCTTCCAACAAGAAAAGAAGCAATGGGAAAAGGTAAAGTGCTTATAATGGAAGAAAATTCAAAGGAGACAGTGACAAATAGATTATCTGCATGACACATAGGGAAGGGCGAAAGGGCACACACTGATCAAACCAGCTGCCTCTTGAGTTCATTACATACATACATACACCAACACACATACATCACATACAGCAACCATTCCAAGCAACGGTGGGGGTGGGGTGCGTACAGAGCAGGGTGGGCAGGATCCGCAGGCTAGGGTTTACGAGTTGCTTCTGATGCACTGAGCAGCTTCTGGAGGCCTCTGCAGAGGATGACGGGCTCTGGCATGGGAACAGGGCATGAAATAAGGTATTTGGCATCTCAGTCTTCATGGAATACACTTCAGACCACGATGTAAAGGGAAATGGCTTTATTTCATAAAACAGTGGGGTCGTATGTTTGTTCTGTACAAATTCAAAGTGCCCAGAACTCAAAGCATGCAAACTTTAGCCACTTGCCTCACCGACTAAGGCCTTTGCTGTGGGAATGAATATTCCAGTAGAGTCAGTAATAAGTACGTGAAGAGTACTGCTAGGGTCTTCATTATGCCCCAAATTTCCGCTGCGATTCCTCCTCTACACTTAGGAAAAACAAAGCATACAAAACCCAAAATAAAAGAAGCATGAAATGGACACATAACTACCATGCAAACTAAGTTGAAATGTCAGCACAACCATACCCTGTGCCTCACTGGTGCATAGCTATTCTGAGATAGAGAGCTGATCACATCTTTAATTGGAGATGGAGCGTTTCAGTAGGAAGGCAGTGATTACAAAACATTTATCACAATACCCAGAGCCATAACTTCAGTCATTCCCTGCCGGACTCCAGCTTCTGTCTCAGTGTAGTAAATCCAGAAACATGAAAACACCGCATTGGGAGATTTTTAACCGGCGATTGATACAAATGAGGTTAAATGTTTCCTCCCTCTGAACTGTTCTCTTAAATGCATCTCAATGTACTGTAATCAACAGACAGGGGAAAACAGTGCCACGAAACACATAAATCTGATTACATGATCAGACCCTCTTCTGGAGTGCTGGGTCTCAAGTTGTACAGCTGAAGAACACTAGGATTCTGCCTCTTAAATCGATATTGGTAGTCTAGCCCCATTCACTGGGAAAAGTAATATTCGTCTTAAAGTTGTCTTCTCAGATTTTTTTGTGTTGGTTACTATTTAATGCAGGCTTCAATCTGTTGTGACTGGCTCTGTGATTTAGTGTGGAATTATGAATTGTGTTATCTTCAGCACAGTACACCAGTGATGCTTGTGGTGTTAAGGGGCTGATGTTACAGCAGATACTGCCCGTGTTGTGCCCTTTGCTTCAGGCCTCGGCATCTTGGAGCAAGCAAGCTTGACTTCCAATCACCAGGATCTATAGCTCTTTGCCCCTGGCGCCTGAAACCTGAGTACTAATTCATCCCTAAGAAACAATGCTTAACCAATGACTGATGAGAGACTGGTGTGTGGACACCCAGTGCCCAGTCTCCACCCCTGGCTCCATCACGAGAGATCAACTTTAAAGCAGATAATCTGCATTCTCCGGAGATCCCCAGCAGCGGTTAAATTCTAATTGCCCAGCTTGGGCACCTGTATGATAGAGGGTGCCTTTGACTCATTTTCCTGCTTCTTGGGGTCTCTCCCAAAGAAACCACTCAGGCTCAAATCCTTGTCTCAAATAAGGACATAACTTCCTAATGTCTGACTGACTGAATGAGCTTCACTCAGGACATATAGGTGGCTATTCCCTGGGCTTTGGTCAGATTAGGCAGCAAAGGACACATGGGTACAGGGAGGAATGGTAGAACGCAATATATTCGGTTTCTGAGGTACTGAAGTGTCAAACCCTGCAAGACAAGAAGGCAGAACTGTGCAGGGTTAGCCCAGTATTGGTTTTGTGCCTCTCTCTCTCTCTCTCTCTCTCTCTCTCTCTCTCTCTCTCTCTCTCTCTCCCCTCTGGATTGAGGGCACTGGAACCAGACACTGCAAAACCAGATCAACCTGTCACACTACTGGCCACCAGGAAGGGCAAAGCCCTTTTTACCCTTTCAACTTAAAACCCTGAGACTGAGACTCTGAGTCTATAGGGCTAGGTTGGCACAACTGTAGGCCTTTCAGCCAGGGGACCTAGAATATGACCCTGAACTATAAACATGTAATTCTAGTCAGGAGCCTGAGGCAAGAGGATCACCACAAGTTCAAGAACAACCTGCTGTCCATAGTGAATAACAGGCCAGCCAGGGGCGTATACTGAGAACTTGTCTCAAACAAACAAACAAAGATAAGTGATTGAAAGACTGATTTCAGGATAAAGTCACAAATTACTACAAATAGTAGACTAGAACATTATTTGCCTCAAAAATCTATAGGAATGATGTTATGGTTTGAATCTGAAATGTCCCCCACAGGTTCATGTTTTGACTGCTAGTCTCTAGCTGATGGTGTTAGTTTGGGAGATGATAGAATGTTTAAGAGGTAGGGCCTAGTGGGCTGTAGGAGGTTGTACTGGTTAGTTTTTGTCATCTTGGCACCTGGGAAGAGGGAACTTCAGCTGAGGAATGTCCTCCATTGACTGGCCTATAGCCATGTCTGTGAGGCATTTTTTAAAAGTAGTAATTGATGCAGGAGGGCCCAGCCCACTGTGGGCAGTACCATCCCTGGACAGGTGGGCCTGGATCATATAAGGAGGGTAACTTAACCAGCCAGGGGAAACAAGCCAGGAGTAGCATTCCTCCACAGTCTCCACTTGGGTTTCTGACTCCAGGTTTCTGCCTTGAGTTCCTACCCTGGATTTCCTTGGTGATGGACTGTGCCTTGGAAGTGCAAAATGAAATAAACTCTTCCCTCCCTAAGTTCCTTTTTGATCATGGTGTTTATCACAGCAACAGAAAGCTAACTAGAACAAAGGTCACTAGGCGTGAGTCTTTGGAGGTTTGTACCCAGCTTTTGGTGGTTTCTTCTCTCTCATCTTCCTGGCCCACTGTGATGTGAACAGCTCTCTAACATACTCCCTTCACCATGAATTGAGCTTCTCCAACATGCCTTCTTCATCATGATGGTGAGAATAAATCTTTTCTCCCTTAAGCTATTTCTGTCAGTTATAATGTTCAAAATGACAGGAAAACAACTAGTATAGACTGTTGTCTTCAGGGAAGTGGCCTTGTTCCTACAGCACTCATCTGTGACCTTTGGATCTGGTCTATGGGAGGAATTTGGAAGAGTTTGGAGATGTGGGAGTTAGAGAATCATAGAATGTTCTATGCAGAGCTTAATGGGCCATCCTGGTGGGAATTCAAAAGACCTGAGTGCTGATAGAAATGTGAACTATGAAGACCAGGTTCATGAGGTTTCAGGTGGGAATAAGGACTCCATTAGGAACTGGACCAGAAGCCATTTGTATTATATTATATTTGGCAAAAAACAAATTATCTGCATTTTGCTGTGTCCAGAAAATCTGAATGAGGATGAATTAAAAAGTAATAGACTGATGAATTTGGCAGAGGGAACTTCAAGACAGGAGAGCATTTAGGCTTTGGTATGATTACTGCTGACTTCTTTTATCCAGGTTGACAGTGAGAATTGGGAACAAAATGCAGAGCAGAAGGACTTGAAAATTCTGCAGTTTGTCTAGGAAAGGAGTCCATTTAGACTTGTGGACAAAGAGGCTACATTTCAGGAACTGATGAGATCTCCCTCACCCACCACCAGCTCAGGATATAAAACTATAGGCTAAAAGATTTTCCTTTGACAAGAGGTACCCTTGAGGCATCCTGCTCGCATGGAGCTGCCTAGATTAGTGCTTTTAGTGGTTCAGTAGTTCAAGGACCATTGCAGTTGCGGTCCAAGAAGGCCTACTGATGTCAGAACTTGGCATTGTCCCTATGGTCTTAGTTTTGCAGGCATGCAGAATGTAAGAGTTAAGAAAAAGGTCATGGAAGCTTGCACCCTTTTTAAGGAAAGCCTAGGACACCAGGCAACCTATGAGAGGGTCAGATTTCCTATGGGGAGCTCATGACAGTGTGATGAATAACACTTTGAATGTGAAGTCTAAACTGTAATGGAAACCCCAGCATCATAGACATGCCAAGAATGGGGGGCAACTACTGAAGAAAGCTGCAGGCACCAAGTAAAACCAGCCCAGGGGACAAGCTATGTAGGATTCCTTGCTTTGGTTCAACCCTTTCTATGCCATTATTCCTCCTTTCTGGAACGAGAATATTTACTCTTTGCCACTGTACATTGGAAGCATGTAACTTCCTTTTTTATTTCATAGGGTCTTACAGTTAGACCTTGCCTTGAGTCTAAGAGACTTTGAACAGTGTTGGAACTGTTAGGACCTGGAGATTGGTAGTAGCATGTAGGAAACCAGGATGCCAGGCCTGAGTGTGAGATGAGCCTAAAACTTTTAAGTCCAGGCTGCATTCTCTGCTAAAGGGAGGGGTGCTGAGAACAGTAGCTCTGATAATCCTTGTCTTGCAGAACACTGTGAGACTGGCAGGAGAAAGAGACCTGGTCATAAAAGTGCAGGCTCCCTGCTCTGTGGGAAAGTGTCTTGGTCAACAACACTTAGCTCATCTCCTTGTCCTGAACAAATAACTCAGCTATCCCTGGCTAAGAGATTAGGCCAGGTTAAAGGTTTACTCCTGAGCTAAAAGCTAAAGGTTTACCATGCTTCTAACTCTAAGAAAGAAAACACTGTGGCCAATAAATTACCTGATGGGCATTGATAACTGAGTAAAAGCTTAAGAATCCTTCTGGTGCCAATTAACAGACTGTGTCCTGCTTCATTGTACCATAAATCTTTGTATGTGACTGCCATATCCCACGTGACTACCAGTTCCTTGGGATGTATAAAAACCATCTGAATTTTGAAATAAATGGCTTGTTGAAAAGACACAAGTCTCAGGGTCCAATACCCTGTCACCGATCAAATCTCTCTGTCCCTAAGCCAGTAGGTCCCCCACTGAGCAAAGCAAACCCGAATTCCAACAGTAGCACTAAATATATTTGGTATTATGAAATGGCCATGGGCCTCTGGGGGCCATGTGTGGGGTATACAGTTTGAATCTAAAATGTCCTTTACACTCATATTTTGAACTCTTGCTCCCCAGCCAGTGGCACTATTTCGGAAGGCTGTGGAACTTTTAGAAGGTGGGGAGCAACTGGCAAAAGTAGGTTGCAAGAGATGAACTTTGAAAGTTGGACCCAGCTTTTGGTTTCTTCCTCTCTCTTGCTTCTTGGCCCACCATGAAGGAACCTGGCTCCTCCTCCTGTCGCTTCCTGGTTGCTCCCACCACTGTGAACTGAGATGCTTCACTATGTCTTCCTGAAATCCATGAAGCTGTGACCCCCAAATAAACCTTCCCTCCCTTAAGTTGTTTTTGTTAGATATCGTGGTCAGAGTGATGCAAAAATAACTAATAAAAACAATACAGCAATATAGAGAATGTGAGGTGATGAAATGACATGTCCTTTGTCCCATAGTTCTTGATGCTCTTGACTCCCACTGTTTTTCTGATCACCATCAGTATCATGATCTTCAGCTCTCACTGTGGGTTTTGTTTTCCAGGCTCACCTTCATGTCTCAGCTCTGTATAATATTCTGTCAATCTGGCATCCTGTAATTTCCCTACCCTCCTCCTATACAGTACATTCAGGCCACGCCCAAGTTTTCAGCACTACAAATAATGCTGGAGACAGTATCTTTAAACAGTGGCTCTTTCCACTTTTCAGGTTATTTTCTTAAAAGAAGGCCCAGAAGAAGCTGAGAGGTAGTGGCATTTCAGTGACAACTGAAACAGACAGCCCTCTTCTTCCATCATCTCCAGTTCTACTAAAACTTGTAGTGGGAAGCAGACACTAACCTCTTTTTCTCCTCACACACTAAAAGCAGTAAGACAAAAATGGCCAATAACAATTTCATAGAAGAAGGCCAGATGGGAAATTAAAAGCTAAGCAGGCTTAAATACTAAGGATAGGGCTCTTGTGAAAAACACCTATCTCTGATCGTTAAATGAACAACAAAAAGTCAGTAATTTCAACTCCTACATACTAGCTCGTGTACTAAGCATTTCCTCTTAATGATCACCTGCTTGTAGACAAAGTCCCATTCTTCTGAACCTCCTTCTTCAGTGGTCTGGTGTGATTCTCTTATGACAACGACATTTACTCTCTTCAATCTGCCCCTCACTGAGCCTACACTGAGGCTGTTTGTATCACTTTTTCCCTCACCCCCTCCGTAGCTTCAGAAGCAAACTCCCCGACTGACGGTGGGGTGCTGATGACTGCGGTAGGACGCAATTAGTCAGCCTTGCTCCACAGCCTCCCTTCTTCAGAGCATTGTGGCCTGGTAAGAACTGTCTCTAACATGCTCACTTTCTTCCGCAATGCAGTTCTAACCTGCCTATGCTTGGCCCTGCCTCGACAATTCATTTTTACAAGAGAAAGCGGCATCTTTTTACAAGAGCGGTGGAGGGCTGATGGAGGTGGAAGGCAGAGAGAAGACTGGGTCAATTTAAAACCATCTTAGGAGCACTAAAGAGCTCCAGGTTGACTGATGGACACATTTACTCCTTAGTGCCCCTTTCATAAATATCCACCACTTAACATGCACTTCCGAGAGGCATAAATACCTCCTGTGTGTCAGCCTTCATGGAAGGGAGATTGCCAGAGCTATTTCTTCCCTCCGTGGCCACAAGCCACACAATTACACTTCTATTAAAGCTGTGTCCTGGGAATCCAGCCCTTCCCCACTGACCTGTGAGGCAATCAAACCCCACCAGGAGGAGCCAGAGGCCTCCCCTGGCTCTTTAGCACTTTACTATATGCTGCTCCTGTTGTCCTTTGCTCTGGGGAAGCCAGCAGGCCAACTCAAAATAAGGTCTTTACCTGTCAACATCCCTGGCCAAGCAAATGAAGTAAGTCTAATAATCTTCAGGCACAGAGAGATAATGCTTCCCATGGGCACTTGGGTCATGTCTTACCATTAGTGTTACTTGTCTCCCTGTTGTCAAGAGAACTGGATGGGCTTGAAGGCAGGCATGACATTCCTGAAAATGATGGCTGGGCTCACCCTGGTACCACCAGCTTAGCCAGTTCACATAGTTGTAGTCAGAAAGGGACCCACCCTGGGTACCAACAGTTGGTACTTTGGTCTTTCTCTCCTCCCAGATGTTACTAGCCTCTGTGGTAACACCTATGTGGATCTTCAGCCTGGCAAGCCCAGGGGCATCAACAAAAGTGAGAAAACACACTCTCCAGGTTCTCTGTCCATCAGCAGGAAGAGGGCTCCAGAACCCACCTTCCAAGTGCGCTCTCAGGTGAGTTGATGCCCATTTGCTGCTGTGGCCCAGCTTGAGATGGTGGCATCGACAGCAGGAGCTTATGAAGGGACAACACCCAAGAAGGGGCTGCATAAGCACTAACAGTGAACATGAGGAAGACGCCCACATTTGGAAGCTGGAGGAAAACTGCGTTCGAAGTATACGTTCTCAGTAAGATTACAAAACACTGTGTGCTGGAATTTATAGAAAAAATGCCCTGCAGCGATCTTCAAAGGCGTGTAACTACGTGAATATAAGTCTCCAATTAACAGCGTCCACAGGCTCTGTGTCTGTGCTGCTGATGACTGTATGTTTCCCCATATTCACACACTGCCATGGTACTGCTGGCCCCTCATGCTCAACAGTTAACCCTCTTGACAACACACTGCTGTGTGTCTGCTTACATGCTCACTTCTGTCTTTACTAAATCTGCCACATACATGGGCTTCATGAGAGTCAAGACCCTGTCATTTCTGAATCCCCATTCAAGTGCCCAGGACACTGGTTGAGGTATCTATGCAAGGAAGGGAGGATGGAGGGAGGGGGGATAATGGGCCAGGCACAGCGCTGGGCAACAAGTACACTTTGTCTCACAGCTGTGGAAGAACTCCAGCCAGCAGAGGAGGCCCTGTGGGCAGCTGGAGAAGTGCCTAGTGGAAGGTATCCCGGAGCACCATGGGAAGTCAGAGGAGGTAACTGAGGAATGCTCTCCTGTCACAGCTGCATAGGAACCATGCTGTGGGAGGAGCTTTAGGCAGACATGGGTCAGCAAGTGGCACCAAGATGTAGAACAGGTTTCCCTGGGTAAGAAAGAAGCCAGGCCCAGAGCTGGCAGTCCTGGGAGGCAAGACCAGACAGCTAACTTCTAGAAGATGCTGCCATGCTCGGGCCAGGCGCTTTTACCCTCCAACCCATCACTTCAGAGAACTTTCAGTTTCCTCATAGCTGTCCTTCCCATGTTTATGTTGACAACAGAATGCTTAGCTATTCTGAGGCTGGATATGTAGGACTTGCCCAGCATGGAGAGAGAGAGAGAGAGAGAGAGAGAGAGAGAGAGAGAGATTGCTATGACTAAATGGGCTGCACAACTGACACAGCTGCTGGCCTGTGGCCTGTCCTGTGAAGAGAGATCTGTCCATCTTCACTAGGGAGCTATGATAAATAAGCACAGACAGACACTGGTCAGGACAAGCCACTTTATTTAAGAGCTCCGACAGCCTAAAATGGTTTAACATAGATGCATGGAAGATTTATCTAGATGACAAAACACCTGCAGTAGAAAGGCACATACATTATAATTTTGCAGGTTCTATTTCTCCTTTAAAAAATCCCATAGTCAAGTATTTTAAGTAATAAATGAAATACACATGAAGCTGACTGACTTCACACAAGCTGTCTGGTTGTCTGGGGCACCTCTGTTACCAGATGGGGCTGAATTCAGAATAAATGCCAGGTATCTGCACCTGTGGCTTCTTCGCTTTCCTCTTGATAGTGGTGATCAGTGGGAGGATTAATAAACATAATAAAATAATAGCAGGTATTATCAGCTGAGCACTTTTCCGTATGCCATGCTGTGCACTGAGGTCAGTGCTTCAAATATTTACCTTGCTTCATGCTCCTAACAGCCTGTGAGTGACTGAGCTCCCCATTCTACAGATGCAGACCTAGGTCAGAGAGCCTCTGCGCCTGAGTTCATGTTATCTGACTGCAAAGGCGTGGGGTTTGCGCTAAGCTGCCTCACACATGAAGGGGTTTGGTCCTCTGCAGATCCTTGAGCACATCAGTTAGTTATCGTTCTCAGTCTCCACATGCCTTCTTTTTTTCTTTTTTTAATACATATTGCTGGAAGTTTCAGGTGTGTTTCCATTTCTTTGTTCACTTATCTCTTCATATATTTTGAGCATGGTACTCTGCCAGGTGCAGGGGTTATGGACTGGACTCTACAACTCCCAGGCCACTTGGAAAGCTGGATCAGTTACAGGCAATTATCACAGCCATACTTCCACACCAATAGAGACTGCAGGGGGTCAGCTGGGGCAATGGCAGCCCCCTCGAGGGGAATAATCCAGGTACTGCTAAAGTTAAAGACAAGCCCTCAAGGCAGTGTTTGACCTTTTGATGAGTTTCTCCCACTTTTTCTCCCCTGTTTTCTCTGGCCCAAGTCTTCACAGACACTCAGACTCAGGTCTTCTAGCAGTGCGGTTGCTTAGTGGTCCACTATCATGCAGAACAGCCCTCTCGACTGGAGGCTGATGTTTTCTGGGGAAAACATTACCACAGATAACTCAGCCAGCACTAATCTTCCTGTACAGTTCCTCACACTGCACCCAGGCACTGCCCAGATCATGTCTGCCCAGATAAGGAATAGATAATAGCAACAGCACAGTAACTTCCTCCGTACTAGATGGGGATGGATTGAAGTATTCTAGGTACTTAAAATATCCTCATAATGACCCACTAAGATAGGCACTGTTATTCCTGTTTTAGTCTGTTCATGGGAAGGAGAGGGTAGAGGATATATGTTTTATCAGAGCTGACTATATGCCAAGCACCTGTCAGGCCTACACAATCCTCAGGACTCAGGATAAACGATCTGACCAGGTCAGGTGAAAAACTGGGAAATTTCAGGTCTATGACCACCAAACTGGAGCCCCTTTTTCCTCTCTGGCCAGCACACTGCTATGGCCTATGAGGGGAAAACAGAGGGGCTGCACCATGCTGCCCTCGCCTCTGTCCTCCCAACACCCTTCTATTAATACGAACAGTGCCAGGCTCTGCCCTCATGGTGCTCCCCCACCTCTGGCTTTCCACCAGCTCTTTTGGAGTAAATCCCATGCCTATACCAACAGTGTGAACAAAGCCACAGAAGACTTCAGGATCATTCAAGCCATAAAATACACCAAGCTGCTCACAGGTGTTTCTTGAAGACCAGGTACCCTCCCAAATCTACACTGATCTCAAGTCTGAGGGGTCCTCAGCAAGGGACCCACAGAGATGCTCCCTCTGTAGAGTCTTCTGGCTGGTTTTGGAGAGTGATAGCAGAGAGTTACCGGTGAAAGTCAGTGAAGAGACTGCTGTTCACAGAGGAGCAGGAGCTATGTGCTCTGGGGCTAATGGAGATGTAGGGCCAGGTGGGGCTTACTGGGAGACATTTATTGATGGTTGGAAGCAGAGCAGTTGTCCCTGCAAGACAGAGGGCCAGGCCCCTTGCTTTGGGTTCCACCAGGCTGGAACTATAACTTTATTCTATCTGGCCCCTCTGGCATAGGCTCCCACAGGGCAGTTCCGGTTTCTGGATTCTCTCTGAACCCTCAGAGCAAGGGAAGGTGGAGGGTAGTAAAGTGTTTCAGGAACAAATGGCTGGGGGCCTGGAGAGATGGCTCAGCAGTGATCAAGAGTACTGGCTGCTCTCACAGATGACCTGAGTTTGATTTCCAGCACCCACATGGTGGTTAACAACCATCTGTAGCTCCAGTTCTAGGGTATCCGACACCCTCTTTTGAACTCCTCGGGCACTGCATAACAGGGGTGCATCTACCTACATGCAGGCAATACCCACATACACATAAATTAAAAGTAATAAATGAAAATACTTTTAAAAATAAAAATAATATCTAAAATATAAAAAGTTCTTTAAAAAGAATGAATGGCTGAACTCAGATAAGTTGTGTGTTTTTACTTGCTTGGCAGAAGGTACTCAAGAGGGGGAGGCAGGTTTGCTCAGAGGCAGACACCCCCAGTTCAGTCCTGAAGACTTGCAGAACATCTTCACCTGTACCGTACCTGCTGCCCTCCTGAGTGCTGGAAGCTGTATCCCACAGGACGCTCCCCTTCCCAAGGAGTATAAGCACTCCCATCTTAGAGGAGAAAGTCAAGCTGGCAGAACTTGCTGCACCCTAGCTCTCTGGAGGCTAGCCCTACTGACCCTTCTCCTTTATCACACAAAATATGTTGCACTGTACTTCTCCACCATGGCATCCAGCGGATTTTGCAGTTGGGAAGCCTGATAAAACCTCTCCAGCACCCTGGGGTGTCTTCGCGGCGCCTGCTAATTTGAACTGTCATACGTCTCTCTGTGTGGATTATTTATTTGTGTTGGTTTACGCACTAGTTTGGGCTTCAAAGGGTGGCAAGACCCATGTTGTGGCCCATCCACGGAACACCCATAATTAGCTTATGGCAGGGAAGCACTGAATGGCACCCGGCTAATGCTGGATGCTTATTTTAACCTCAAGCACGGGTGCTGCAAGTGGGATACGAACCTGCAACCTGCGTCTGCAGCTCCCGCCGGTTACAGGAGTGAAAGGGTTAAGGTGTGGGACTAGAGTGGTTCTGGGCTGGCAGTTCAGCACTCCCCCCCACCCGCCGCCCTGGCGCGCGTGTCACCGAGAGTCACATGGGCCCGGAAGGCCGGCAGGATCCTGGCCCCGGTGGGCGCCCACGAATACAGCCGGCAGCCAGGACCGCTGCTTACCTGCGCGTCGCGGGGCTCCGCAGCAGCACCGAATCTCGGGGGACTAGGGGGGAGGGGACCCCTGAGCTGAACCGGGGCGGGGACCGACCTTCGCTGGTCGCAGGGCCCACTCTGGTCCAACAGCTCCGGGACTAACGAGTGGTGACCCGCGCTGGGGGCCCAGGCCAAAGTGAACTTGACCTTGCGCTGCCGGGCTTCCTGCTGTGGGCGGAGCCTGACGGAGTTAGCGCCGAGCCCCGCCCCTCTGCCCAGGCCCCGCCTTCCCGCGCCCCCTCTACTGGATCCCACTGGCTCACCATCCCTGCGCCCCTTTTCTGTTGTGTGTGTGTTTCCTTTTTATTTTCACTTTTGTGGTCCATTTATTTTTTTAAATTTAATTTTACTTTCATTTTTAAAAGTCCAAACCAAAAATATTTCAAAGTAATGCATGGACAGTCCTACAACGTAACATGATTACTTATAATGAAAGCAACAAACCCTTCTCGCCCCCACCCATAGCTCTTTTTCATCAGTTCCTTCGTTCTCTTCGTGGTCACCTCTTGTCGCTAAAAAAAAAAAAAAAAAGCTTACATAGCGGTTCCTTGATTTATCTATTGACTTTCTGCCGTGTTAGATGAGGATTTGCTCTCTTCCTGTGCCCCTGCCCCCTCTCCTGACAAATTTACACGTCTGTTCTCTAGCCCTGCCCTGGTTGGGATGAAGGTTTTGGAGGGGGCTGCTTCTAACACAATTGGGGGAATAGGGAAATAAGAGTCGTTTTAGAAAGAAAATACAGAATTAGGAGCTTGAGAGTGAGCATTTACTAAAAAGAGAAAAGAAATCACTACCAAATCCTTGGAGAATCAGGTCCTATCCCTTGACATCTTAGGTAACTTAGGGCTTTAATTGGTTCCCCGCCTCCCCAGAACCTTGCATAACTTCTGGTACTTACAAGGACTTTGTACGGAGGGGGTCTTGAAGGTCAAGGTCACTAGCTTCTGCCAATCCTAAAGGAGAATATGGGAGTGAGCAAAAAAAGAAATGTGGAGGGTGATGTCAAGGCTTTGTGCTGCTGAACATTTAATCCCCCTTTTCCTAACCACAGTGACAAGACTTCTTATGGGTGTGGGGAGTGGCTTGTGAAG
This sequence comes from Nannospalax galili, assembly GCF_000622305.1. Lineage (NCBI taxonomy): Eukaryota > Metazoa > Chordata > Mammalia > Rodentia > Spalacidae > Nannospalax > Nannospalax galili. The sequence goes on from NW_008327991.1 coordinate 129,555, forward strand.
CTGGCTCTGTATCCTGTCTCTGTCCCCAGTCCCTCACAATGCTCCAAGACATACTGCTCCAACTCTTAGGAAGGACCTCATCCTTGCCTCATGTCAGCATAAAAGACAAACGCTAGCCCCCAGGGGGAAGGGCATCTCTCCACAAAGGCCCTCTGATTCTCTTCTCAGCTACTTAGGGTAAAAGGCATCGCCATAAAGCGACCTTGTGCAAGCAACTTTACCTAAGGAAAACCCCACCGGGTTTGGGGGGAGGTTTAAGTGGCGTCATTTCTAACTGTATAATTTCCTTTGCATATTCTCGTTTTGATGTCGGTTTGTACACCAGCAGAGTAGGAGGTTCACTGCAAAGTCTGGGAATTTCTGTCTGCGTAGCACATGGTATGACAGGGTATGACAGGTTGGTGAGAATCCATGCATTAATCAAAGGCCAATTCATTCTGAGTCAGGACCCGAGACTGGGGAGATAGAGCCAGAGAGCCAGAGGAGAGACTGGACAGTGACTCTCAGTGCAAAGAAAGCTTTCTCCCCTGAGCCAGGGTAGACCAAAGCCTGGTGTAGCCAAAAGCAGGCTTCTTGGGTAAGAAGTAATGTCTGCTCCTGGAGGAAGGTAAGAACCTCACATAACAGCCAAGTTTTGCTTCACGGAGGAGAAGAGCTGAAACTGACAGTCTGGCCGACACCTGACTCCTTGTTTTCTGAAAGGGAACACCTGGGTACCAGTCGTGTCCCTTGACTGTACTCATAGCTGGCTCCTGGATAATGGGCATAATGGGAGCTTATGGGTAAGGTTAACTTGTCCAGGACCCTTTTTGACATTAGGGCTCAAGGAGGGTGTCTATAAGATGCCTCCTTAGAAAGGACAAGAACGTGACCCTTTGAGTCTCTTCTAAGCAGACTACAGTACACGCAGTTGAGTGCAAGTAGTTCATTCAGGAGGTACAAAACCAACAAAGGAAGATGCGTGCAGGGCGGGGAAGGTGCCTACCCGGGAAGATTTATATAGCCGGCTTTGTGACAGGTGATTAGAGTATAATCCTGAGGGAATATTCTAGAAAGCAGCATAAGGAACATGCCTTGGCATTATCCCACCCAAGGAAAATCTGCAGGAATCTCCAAGGAATAAAAATGAGCTGACAAATTAGCTCACGTGTTGGAATATTTCAGAAATGATTCCTAGGTGCAAAGCTATGATCGTTAAAATGAGATCAAACTGCAGTATTTCCCTCTGTCACCCAACCTGCTCTGCTCATGGCTCTGTGGGAGCACAGTGGGCAGCCATCTATGTGCAGCTGGCTTTGACTCATGGTCTTGGGTTGTGTTCTAAGGATGTTCTGGAGAATTGGCCCTCAGATGAACTGTGATAGGGCCATTGACTGGCCACCCTCTGCATTTAGATGAGTCTATTGTAACCTTGACTGCTGAGCTCTGGCTCAGAAAGAACAAGCTTTGGTCGAATAATCATGTGTGTGAAAAGAGACTGGTGAACTTTTAAAATGACCAGAGAGGACAAGCTGTTCAATCACTGCAAGTGCTTCAGAAGGTGGGTCCTTTCTTACAACCAAAGAACAGATGGACAGTGTTCACGCCGAGTCTTTTATTGTGGCCACTGAAGCAGGCGCCCACACAAAGCCTCCAGCAGCCACACGTACTGTTGAGTGAGAATGATCCTTTCAAACCATGAATCAGTCCACAACACACAGAAACTGCTAATGGCTTCCATCACAATTAGGCTAAAGTCACAAGTCGCCCCTGTGACCTGCAAGGCCCTTATAAATTCTGCCTTGTGCATTGGCCCTTCTTAACCTCTAGTCTCTGATTTTGCTGCCCTTATTAGACATTGTTAAGATTCAAATGTGAAATGTCTTCCATGGGCTCCTGTTTTGAGCACTTGATCCCTGGCTTGTGGTATCTTTTTGAGTAGGTTCCAGCCGCTATTCTAGGTGTGGGAATGTGTCAGGAAATTAAACCTAAAAATTCAGCCCTTTTTGGACCTTATGATAAAGTGAAACAGATAAGAAGTAAAAATATACTCCAAGGACAGATAATAAGATCTATGAAAATAGGGTATGCAGAGTGTTTCCACGATTGCAGGGGTGGAACTGGGTCTATTTGAAAGCTAATGAGCTGGGCATGTGACCTTGAGAGTGGGGAGCACATCCCACCAGATCCCACCAGTGAGTGAGAGCCCCATTGTAGTGGCTTTGGGAAACAGATCCAGGGTGTCTGTATTAATTACTTTTCTCATTGCTGTGGCTCAATATCCGACAGTAGCAACCTAAGAGAGTGCTCTAGTTTGCTTTCTATGACTGTGGGAAACTATAACCAAAGCCAACTTGGGGAAGAAAGAATTTACTTCATCTTACATACCCAAGGCACAGTTCATCAATCACTGAGGGAAGTCAGGCATGAATTCAGGGCAGGAACCTAGAGGCAGCAACAGACCATGGAGGAATGCTGCATTTTTGTTTGCTCCTCTGCCCTGTGCTCAGTCTGCTTTCTTATATAACCCAGGACCATCTGTCGAGGGGTGGCACCATGCGAAGTGAGATAGACCCTCCTACATCACTCAACAATCAAGCAACTACCTCACAGACATGCCCACAGACCAGTCCAAATGAGAAAATTCCCCAACTGAGGTTCCTTCTTTCTAAGTATCTCAAGTTGACACCCAAGAAGCTATCTAGCACAGAGACAAAGGAGTTATTTTGACTCATGGTCCAGAGGGTACATTCCATCATGGTGGGGAGGTCATGGCATCTGAAGCATATCATGGCTTGCTCATATCTTGTCAGATCAGGTAAACAGAGACAGGATCAGAAGCAGGACTGTGCTATCATCTTCACAGCCAAGGCCTAGTGGCCTATGCCTTTTAGCTAAGTACCATGCTGGTATCTGGTAAGTATTCCAAAATTATATCTTGAAAGAATGGAGGATTGACTAAATGAACTGAACTCAGTGAATGCAGAAAATATAGCTCGTGAATACAAAGATAAAGTGTTCTAGAACTTAGATTTTTCAACGAATAAAGACTAGAGTCTTCCTACTTAGAAAGAATTGTTAGAACAGAGAAAAAAGTTAAGACGAAGGGCTGAGCTGCATTTCATAATCTGATTCATAATTACAGCTTGAGGTTTTGAGTGAGAAAGTTTGCTATTTTATATTTGACCCTGTGTCTGTGTTAAATATTTAAGTAAAGGTTAGCTTGAAAGGCTACACACTCATTTAAAGGTAGTGAAAAAGAAAAAAGTTCCCCTAGTCATTTGAATAATTCAGGATGGTATTTTATGACTTCTGTGGTTTTTGAGATCCAGTATGGTAACTGGTTACCTGAAAACAGAGGCCTTGATCAAATATTTAAGACCTCACTTACTTTTGTTTTCTGCATATTTGGTATTTCTGCTTCTCACTTTGTTTTTTAGTCATCCTGCAATCACACAATTCACACACCAAAGCTAATGGAAATGTTTCATGGATTATTAAATGCAGCTAAGCAATGAGCGTTTGCTAGACTAGAAGGCCAAACTGGGGCCATTTTGCTATTCTAACAAAATAATTTTTCCTTGAAGGTGCAGACTCTGAGTTTGCAGAGCTGTCTCTCCTTCATGTTGAGTTTTGCAAGGCAGATACAAGTTGGCTGCAGAAGAGGCATTCCTGTGGAAAGCACATGCTCTATGAGACGTGTCTCACAGTGCACAATTAAGAATTTTACAAAAAAGGAGTCCTGTCCAAGGACTGGCATTCAGCAGACTTGATCTCTACGCTTTGGCCATTTGTGTCCTTTTGTGTTCCTGGCCCTCTGCTGCACGAGGGAGCTTCATTAATGAGAGCTGAGAGATCCATTAGTGTCCTCTTCTTTACTTCTGTTCTATGTTTATTAAACTTCACCCACTGAAGGCTCAGGGACCATCTCGGAAGACGGGGCCGAAAGCTTGTAAGAGCCAAGGAGGAGGTGCATGACCATATGGAAACAGAGTCCTACAAGCTCCTGGGAACCTGCTCATATGATTCTATGGCAATGGTGTCAGCATACACAAGTCCCATGCAAACTCAGGCAGACAAAAACCCAGCATGGAACTGTGAAAATGAACAGCAGACCCCAATCTTATCTGAAGAAATATTGGCAACTGATTGCTGCTAGATAAAGGAGAGCCGATCTCCTAAAACAAGGGATTCTAGATAGGTTGACTAGACCTCAGTGGATGGATGGACTTGCACGAGGGAATGTCTGGGGACACTGACTTGACACTTTGGGCCTTAACAGGGATGGCAGAGTATATGGGCTCCAGGGATGTTATGGGAGGGTGCCAGAGGGGAAGGGGTTGCAAAGATGATTAAGATTGTTTGAGATGTTCTGTGTGAAATATACAAAAATTCAATAAAAACAAAATTTTAAAAAAGAATCTTACAGTCAAGCAGAGCTGAAACTACAGAATTGTAAATGAACACTTGAAACCACAGCAGGAAGATACCACCTAGGGCCTGTTTGAACCTGGAAATCTTGAACTTTGATGCCACCCATCGCCAAGTGGCTTTTAGTTAGCATCTACTGTGGCTGTCTAAGCAACGTTCCCCGGTATCCTAACTGAAATGACCTTTCCTGAATCCAGGCTCTGATGTTCGGTTGGGCCTCCTTGGTACCAAGACAATCATCTGGAAGTGAACAAAGCCATAATCATGACTGATAAAAGAAAGCACTTTGGGACGAACCCATCATTTGGTGAAGACCAGTATCCTAAGATGGAAGGTGATTTTTCACAGGGTCATACACAGCCAAGCAGTGATAATGGTAGAGTCCGTGTGTTGTGAGCAGCAGAGACAGTCTCTGGTCACTGAGTAAAAGGGACTTTATTGTTATGAATGGACCTTCAGAACTTATAGGCGGACTAGCAATCTGGGCTTAGAAAAAGGGGAAGAAGGCAGCTCTGAAAACCTAGAAAGTGAACCTTTAGAGAACAAGTTGTAAGTGGAAATGGTCTAGATGGGGTTTGCTGCAAGGATGATGATGTTTAAACTCAGATATTTCTGACCTTGTCACACTTACTCATGAGAGCAAGTCCTGAGAGAGGCCCTATGATTGGCTGATATTAGGACTCACCCCACTGATTGTCTGAGGAAGGTACTGGCTTTGGATGTTGAAGGGAAGGTGTTTAATTTCACTCTCTTACTGAGACTCATAGTGGAGGGAGCCATGTCCCCGAAGGAAGCCCCTTGGATGCTGTTGTAGGAAGGCAGGGATACCGAAGAGTCAGGTGTAACAACATCACTTAGAGTGGCAGACCCTTGTGCAGGGGAGAGTGACCATGAGACACAAAGGGAGTCAGCTTGGGTTTACCATGACTGCTTTGCTTTCCAAACACAAGAGTGCCTAAGTCTGCTTCTTCCTTCTTTTGGCCTGGAATGTGCAGATGATCCTGGAAGCTAAGCAACCATCTTAGGTCTATGAAGTGTCAGGCAGGACACCAAAAGCTATCAAAGAAAACAGCCCAGGGCGAGCAAACTGTCAGTCTCAGTAGCTGACCAAAGGAGAATGGGAAGAAAGGAAAGCTGTGCTGTTTGAGCTATGCAGGCATAGAAATCAGCCAGCAGGTAGCAGGCTACCACGTGGTTCGGGGGGGGGGGCTTGGGAGAAAGTACAGGGAAGCCCACAGTACCAGAAAAAACATACTTCGGTCCTGACCAGCATCTAAAAGGAGACCGGAAGAGGAAAACGGCAGCTCCACAGCACCCTGTGGGAAGGAAAGTACACTATCTCATTAAAGGAATGATCATTCCGCCTTTCTTTCTAGCATGACTTAAAGTGCGCCTGCCTTGACCAGGTCATTGATCTGGCCCAACTGGAATGTTAGGTTTTTTTTCAGGCCAGAGATGTATTGTCTGGACCAGACGGCATTTCCCCTTAATGAGCCTTTATTACTGCTCTGAAAAAAATCACTGTACTTGAGTATCAGTCTATCACAATCCAATAATACAAATTGGTCCTAAAATTCTAGTCTTTTGATTCTCTATGCAGCATCATTCCTGTTCTGTTTACAAAGGCATGGTTCTTGGTTTTAAGGTCAAGTTGAGGTTGTATTATACAGAGTTCTTTAGTGGATCAGAACCAGTAAGATTTATGGAGACATATAAGAGGAGATCTATTATGGGAATTGGCTCACATGACTTTGGAAGCTGTGAAGTTCTACAATCTGTCGATCTTCCGCTAGCTGGAGAGATAAGAAAACTGGTGGTTGAATTTTGTCTGAGTCTGAAGGCCCAAGAGCCAGAGTGGAGGTGGGGAAGGGGGATGGGGCAGCTAGGATACTAGGATAAGTTCCAGAGTCTGAAGGCAGGAGAAAAGGAAAAGATGGTATCCCAGCTCAACTCAAGAAGGGAGAAAGGAAGGGAAGGAGGGATGCTGGACACCTGGTTCCTCCCGGTCCTGCCCTCTGCTGTCTGTAGTTAGCATTCTCTGCTGTATCTTTATCTCCCTCCCTTCCCTGTTCCCTCTTCTAAGTTTATAGAGGCTCGATCTCTTCTATCTTAGAAAGAACCCTCCCTTTACAAGAGATCTCTGTAAATAATTCTTCTACCTCCTCTTCTAGTCTATGCTTCTCGAAGGAGGGATCTGCCCACACTTTCCTTCATTTAATCCTCTGCTCTCAGCATCTAGCGTCAGCCCTTGCCTCCACCTAGAAACTGTGTTTCTTGACTGCCAGTTCCTGTGAGCACATCCTTGCCCTCATTTCCTGGGCCTCTGTGCTACACTGGATGACAGTGGCCCTTGGTTTCATAGCAATAGCAACCCCTCCTCCTTTGTCTGTGACCTTATAGTCTACTTTTCTTATGTCTCGAGATGCACTTTGTCTTGTCAGGTGTAATGCTCATTGTACTGGAGAATTGTCACGTGTAGGTTGAGCTCACTGAGAAGCTGGCTCTGGAAGCAGGACTGTCCCCTGATCCTCCATTTCAGACTTAAGAATATTGTCTCAAAGTGTCCTACGAGATCTCTTGTCTGGGGTGGACTATCCCTCCTAACTCTCTGAAGGGAGGGAAGAGAACAAGAAAACAGCCCAAGAGTAAAAACATTATATTCTTGAAAACAGTCAGAAGGAAGCCATTTCTAACAAATATCCCACGATATAAACTTACCTACAGTGGGAGGGAGAAGCCAGAAGTTCAGCCATGGGAAGCTAATCTATGGAGAGAAAGCATAATCAGGAGCTCTAGCTGACTGCCTCAACTTCCTCAGTTGGTCTCTGCTGAATGTCATGAGAGCCTGATTTGATGATCTTATCTCTCTGTTGCTATTTGTTCTTTGACTTGAAAGCCTCACCCAAGGGAACACTCTGCTTTGCCCCAGACTCTTTGGATGGGGAACTCTAGCTGAATTCCTTAAGGGGGCTTTCCTAGTTGGTTTCTGCTGGATTCTTGTAAGCCCCTGATTTGATGATGTTTTGCTATTTATCATCTATCCATCTGTTTACCTACCTACCTACTTACCACCTACCTACCGCCTACTTACCTATCTACCACCTACCTACCTACCTACCACCTACCTACCTACCTATCACCTACCACCTATCTACCTACCTACCACCTACCTACCTACCACCTACCTACCACCTACCTACCTACCACCTACCTACCTACCTACCACCTACCTACCTACCTACCACCTACCTACCTATCTACCTACCACCTACCTACCTACCTACCTATCACCTACCTACGTACCTACAACCTACCTACGTACCTACCACCTACCTACCTACGTACCTACCACCTACCTACCTACCTACCTACCTACCACCTACCTACCTACCTACCATCAGCCACTTCTATTTATTCTTTTACTTTAACTTGATATATACTTAATAAACTCACTCATTCAAAATCAAAAGTATGGTTATCATTCCTACCAGGGCTGTCCATCAAGGCCTCAGACCTGCCCTAGTTGGCAGGACACTGTACTTTGCTTTAGAATCTGAACCATGAGCACAGAAACCAAGACACTGAAAACAATGAGACTCATCCATTTCCAGTCCATGCTGTGGTGGACTGTGGAAGAACTCTCACCATATAGGACACCACAGTTGTCCGCTTTCTTCTGCTGCTTCCTACTTGATTCCTCAGTGCCTCAATGGCCTCCCTAAAAATCTCCTTTCATGATATTTTAAAGAGAATCTGCTTCCTTAGCTGGTGTCCAAAGAAATCTTAGTGATACCTTGATCTATGCTCTAAAATGTGCGTACAGAGAAGGATGCAGGCCCTGGTTTGTGCTACATCCCCAAGAAATGCCCAGATTAAGTACTGCCTTCTTCTCCATTCAGCCCTCCAGATCCATGAGCTTCTGACCAAATCGTGTTGCTTTTTACTGTCTCAGCAAGGCTCTGATAACTGATGGTCCTTTAGAGCTTAGAACATCCAGGAACCATTTCCATATTCACCTCTAATGCTTACAGTCAGTGGCTTGGTCTTGTCCAGTCTCCCCAGATCTTGAAGGGCCACGGGTCCCTGTCCTGATTTTTCCTACCAGCTCAGAGTCTTCTACAGGATATTGTCTTGCCTCAGGAGAGATGTAGAAAGATGACAGGACTCTGCCCTGGGCAAAGTCAGATCCCTGCCCAGCAAGAAATGCTTGAGGCTCTTGGCTCTAAGGAACCTGCTCATTCTTCCTTCCCACCAACACCTACTCTTGGGCTGGCTTGGCTCTCCAGGAAGCAGGGGGTAGACATAAAGGCCCAAAAGGTCTAGAGGGGGTAACACAAGGGGAAGACAAAGGAAGGACCAAGCTAGGTAGGGAGGGTCTTCAGACTGGTATGCAGACCCCTGAGAGGAAGCCCATGTTGGGCAGCAGTGGCCAGGCTCTGACCTCACCTATGCTTGGTCATCAACTACACAAGAGGAGCATGGCCTTGATATGAAAATAAGACAGACATGAAGAAGCTCATGGCTGGAGATTACCCACTTCTTAAGCCAATCCTTTCTGAAGGCGGATCCGAGCAGTTACCTGTCTGTGTCAACCATATCTACTGAAAATCTACCAAAAATATGTGGTCGCAGGAGCTCACAGAGGGGTCTTGGTGCCTGCCTTCACACAGCTCCCAGCTCTAAGCCAAGGTCTTGGCAAAGTGGGATAGGTTTAAGCTATAACTATAGTGACAGACAGCTGGTTTTTATTTTTTTCCTTCCACATCCTAGATCCTAAAATAATAGCTAGGACAGAAGACTTTGCCGCACTGAGTGCTTGTACCTAGCAGGAGGCTCAGCTATGAACTTTCGCTCGGTCCCCTCCCTGTGCTGCCATGCCTAGCTGGCTCTGCATGTACCCCTTCTCCCCAGCTGCTCAGGCTGGGGTTCGAGGCTCAGCCCTCCTGCTGGTTCAGTGAATGAATGAACTGCAAAGTAAGAGAAGGGAAGGGTGATGGCTCAGATGGAAAACTAGAAGATTGGAAGAGAGCAGAGAGAAGAAGACAGTAGAAGAAGCACCAGAGAGTCTGCGGATGAGGCGAGCCTGCCTGCTGGCTGGGCAGTGACTGCTTTCTTTACTGCCTGCTTCTCAGTGACGCGAAGGCGGCTGTTGTTGTCAGTCTGAACATGCTGCTCTTGACTTAGGTCGCCATTCTTCACTAGAAAATGGTGTTGCCAATGGCACAAAGAGCACAGATTGCCTGAGAGGGCTCTGTGGCTCCCCGGGTCTCAGTTGGAGAGGTGGTAATTGACTGAACTACCTCCGAGTTTCCCTTCTGCCAGTCTTTATTGCTTCACACTGTGCCCAGATGGCACCTGAGACTGCAGTTTCCAGTTGCGGCCACAGCTGGTGGGAGCTCAGTGTCCCTCGAGGGGAGGAGAGAGGCCAAGCACTCTATCCATGCGGTCCAGGAATGGGTCAGAGCCATGCACTAATTGTCATGCTTTTCCTTGGGCAGTTTCAGACCCCACCATTGGGACATTCTGGCAACCTGCCCTGTCTGGAAACATGCTGTGCACATAGACCTGGAAGGAGGAGATAATTGTCCCTAGATTGTTTTCAGAAAGGACAAGTGGTATTTCACACTAGTGGTTGTGAGGACGTCCTGCCCCTGCTTTCCCTGTCTGTGATGAGGATGTGTAAAATACACTAGGAACTGCTTTATGTGCGTGTGGCCACTGGGCTTAGATCCAGTTATGCTGGGGTAAGGAACAACTTCCAAATCTCAGTGGCTTTGAAAAACAAAGATCTGGTTTTTGCTTAAGCCACGCATCCATCATGGTCACCTATGTTTACACACTGTCCTTCTTGGGGCCATTGCTTTGTGGAAGAGGAAAGAGAGGTCTGTGAAGAAGCACAAGCTGCTCCTGCACTTTGCTATAGAAATGACGTGATTCTCCTCCTTGTGTTTTAACCAGTCCCTGTGTCATTTGTAGGTCCTCCAAAGTCACAGGACTGAGTCTGACATGGGATGGGGCAGAAGAATTTTCCCCAGGGGAGGGCCAGCCTGTGAATCATGCTATATAGACTTGCTCACACTGACAGTGGGGAGTCAGGGAAGGAGTGTCAGGTGACCCGGTGAGCTTTCAGGTATGTGGAGGATGCCTGTGGGTGAATGGAGGGTGGGCCTCTGCACACACACCATGGTTGAGTGACTAACAGCCCAAGGTCAGGTCTGATTTTGCCCATGCTTGTGTGACCTTGAACAAATTGCCTAACCTTTTTGAACCTCTAAATGAACATAAAAATATTTCCCTGTTGGCCAGGCTGGTGGTGCACGCCTTTAATCCCAGCACTCGAAAGGCAGAGGCAGGCGGATCTCTGTGAGTTCGAGGCCAGCCTGGTCTACATAGTGAGTTCTAGGACAGCTGGGGCTACAGGGAGACCCTGTCTCAAAAAGACCCACCCAAAAAATTCCCTATTAAGCCTGTTGTAAAGATTAAATCTGATATTGGGTAGATGCATAGTAGATTGGAGATTTTATTATGATAAGCAGTTTACGTTAGCTATGGACAATTTGGGAAATAAGAAAAGTAGGAAGAAATTAATAATACCAGATGGTTCCTAGCCACTGGATAGCTAGGTTAAAATTTGGGCATATTTCCTTCAAAAGATGAAAGCGTGTTATTTTTAAAGCTGCAGCGGTTTCTGCTTTGGGGTGGAAGGATACAGAGGGCATTTGTTTGAGAAGACACCTCAATGGGCTCCTTAGGTCCCTCCCTTGTTCTCCCTTGGCTAGTCTGCATGGGAGGCACTGGAGAAGAGTTTTTCTGAATTCTCTGCATATTAAATAAGTTTTTTAGTCCTCCCTTGAAAGAAGAGATATTTAATTTGGGGGTCTCTAGAAACTGGAAAAGAAGTTTGGATGTGATGGGAAGCCTAAGCACCCAAGAGATCACACAAGACAGAGGTATGTAGGGAGAAAGTGAGGGATAGGGAAGGGGGGGAGGCAGGAGAGAGAGGAGAGAGAGAGAGGGGGGAGAGAGAGAGAGAGAGAGAGAGAGAGAGAGAGAGAGAGAGAGAGAGAGAGAAAGAAACAGGCACCCAGTCAGCCCCCATCTCCAAAGGGGTACCAGGCAGATCTTGTATGATCAGTGTGAGACTAGGAAGCCCAATCTTTACAGTGAAGCTTCTCCTGCCCTGGGTCACAGCCCTAGTATTTGCTAATTTCAAACCTTTCCTTGTTGACCTCACCGACACACCAACAGCCTGAAGGTGGCGGGTACCCTGAGAACAAAGGAAAAGGGTACTTATCTTGAGAGGGATGAAGTAGCTTAGGGAGAGTGGCAGGCACACTAGCTGGGTGCTGAGATATCTCAACGGAATTAATAACCCAGATAAAAGCAGGACTTGGAAGATGAGGTCAGAGGTAACTTCTCGAAACAAATGGAATTCTTTTTTCTTAAGGTGTCCTTGAGCTCTCGAGGAGACTTTGGATTTCTTCTTTTCCGTGAGACTGGTGCTTGAGTTGGTAGAGGATAGCAAAAAATTCTGTTAGTTGATATGTAGTGAGCATAAATATTGCACTGGTCTGTAATGATATTGTTGGACATGTGCAGGTGTGTATATGTTTAACATTGTTGAGATCATACATACTGTCCACCCATTGAGTAATCTTTTTTCCTCTGGAAGCACCGTATCTCAGATAGTCTCCTACGCCATGAAAACTCTCCACAAACATCATTTTATCATTTAGGGCTTAACAGACACCATGTTGCCTTCCTCGCGTCTCCTCTGGCTCCTGCCACCCACCTGCTTTGTTTTATGAATTTACCTTGGCTGAGCTGGGGGAGGGGCATCTGACAAGGACTTGGAGGGGTCCAATTACAGCAAACATGGACTGAGTCGCGAGTGAGTGATTGCCACGTCCTCCGCCTATTATGGAGCTGGCATGAGGGTGCTGCCAGAGTGCAGGCACAATTTCGTTGTTTGTCTGTGTGGTTAATGAAAAGATGAAATTGGAGCCTATGAGCACAACATGTAGGCAGTACCATAATTAGGACTTTGGAAGGTGAAGGACCCACTTTAAAATAAAAGAAAACAGCTTTACTCTCACAATGAAATGGCTACAATTTTCTGGCTAATGCAGAACCTGCGGTATTTCTGTAATTATGTCCCCTAGGTCTTTTATTCACAGTAATTTCTTCTTTTCTTTTCCCCTCTCTTTCTGCTTTCTTTCTTTTACTCCTAAGTAAATTCCCTTCACTAAATGAAGGCTAAATAATATTATTTGCAAACAGGAGGAAAATGCTCTTACATATTAAATGCATTTATTTTGAATATATTTTTTAAAAGGCCAAGTAATTAAGTTCTTAACTTACCAGCACTGTGCTGTTCAAAATTTAGCTACACTTGGCCAGGGGAGATTTTCTGTTAGGGAGAGGGCAGCACTCTGAACAAGAAAAGTGGGATTTCTGGGAGATAACTGACACTTGGTGTGGCAAACTGCAGGCAGAATGGGCAGCAAGAAGTCAGACCAGACCAGAACCGAGACCAGTACCTCACCTACCTGTGCATAAAACACCCACTTTGCAGGCTGCTCTCAAACACATGAAAGTACCCAGCACAGTACCTGAGTTCGGCCAGGCTTCCACAGCACTAATTATTTCTTTTGTCCTGTGGTCATTAGATGAATGAGAACCCGAGCTGACAGGGACTCTTTGGCATGTAGGAACCTCAGGCTCCAGACACCTAGAAGATGATCAAAGTGAGAATCTTGTGATTTTCTCAAAGCAGCACTCTGCAGGGTTTTGCAGTGAATAATCTTGCGGGTGTTACTGTCCCTGTTTTACACTTCAGGAAACAGAGACTCAGCACCTTGCCCAAGGCCCTATGTCCTTGTCAGAGGCTGAGCCCAGATTTAAATTCCATTCTGTGTGGTCCCAGCCCTCACGATCATTTCTCTGTATTTTTACTCACATCCTGTTCTGGACACACGGGTACTAACTTTTCATCTGTGACGATAGTATGTAGTTTGTCAAAGTGGTCATGTGCAGGGCCCTTGTAATTAGACAGAACTGAATTGAAGTTCCACGCTTCCCTTCTAGCTGTGGGACTTCAGGCAAAGAACTTAATACCTCCTGGAGCACCATGTATAAAAAAAATTCCCGTCTCAGAAGCTGTGCTCGCAAGAGGTAACATTTGCAAGACTAGTGCGTACAGTGCCTTGCACTTTTTAAATTTTTATTTTATGTGTGTGAGTGTGTGGCCTACATGTATGTAAGTGTGCCCATTGTGCAATTCTGAGGAAGTCAGAAGAGGGTGTAAGACCCCCTGGAACTGAAGCTATGGACGGTTGTTAGCTGTCATGTGGGTGCTGGGAACTGAACCCAGGTCCTCTGCAAGAGTAGCCAGTTGTCTTAACAGCTACGCCATCTCTCTAGCCCTTTACATTTATTTCTTTTGTGTGTTCGTGTGTGTTGGGGGCAGGATGAGGTGGGGCGCATATAAGCCATAGTGTGTATGTGGAGGTCAGAGGACAGCATGCAGGAGTCTGTTCGGCTTTCACTGTGTTGGTCTCAGGGATTGAGTACAGGATGCCAGACTTGCTGGGAAGTGCCCATACCCACTGAGCCATCTTGCTGTCCTGCCTGGCATATTTAAAGCAACCGGGAAGGCAGTAACTTTTCTAATATTATCATTCATGCTGCTGCTATGAGAATTCACTCAGGTCACAGACATGAACAACTTTATAATTCAGGAAGCCCTAGATCCAGATTTTGTGTCATCGACTTCTGTGCCCCTCCCTTTGACAATGGTCATGGTCCCTTGTAGTCTGGCATGAGAAAACCCTCCCTACATCTGGTGAGGCTCTCCACTCTCCATTGTCTCAGGGTTGAGAGAACAGTTAGTTATGAGCGAACGTTTGCTCTAGGCTTCAGCAGCCGGTACAGAGGCTTAAGCAGCAATCCCCTTTCTTGATTATTTTCCCTACAGATCCTAGCCAAACAGAGCCCTGGTCCCTCAGCACACAGCAGCACTGAGACTGTCATGAGATCAGGCAGGGAAGCAGCTGATCTGTGATTAAGAATTCAATGTAGATCACCAGCCAACAAATAGTGCCCTTTGGGAAAACTAAAAATTGGCTGCGGTGTCAATTTACTGGCCCAGCCTGAGAATCTGTGCCCCTGACCTGGGGCTCTGAGAGTCAGGGGCTGATGGTGATAGAAGGTCAGATGACTTAAGATGGGAAGGGAGGCCTCTGCCGTGCTTAGAAGCAGACATTCCCCTTCCTTTCTGCTTTCCTTTCCTTCTTTTTTCCCCCACAAATACTTATGGAGACCCAATTGAGCCAGGCCCTGGTGTAGGTCCTGAGATAGAGGATAGATCTGACCTGGCTCTGGTCTTCAGGAATAAAAGGAAGCAAAAGATAGTGGCCTGTATTGATAACCCCTGACAGTAGGAAGCCTACCAGGGAGCTCTGCCTTCCTGGCAGGTAATGGTGGGGTGGGGTAAAAGCATTCCAGAAGAAATGGCATCCTGTGTAAAGCTTTTAAGAGTGTTGACTAGATAAGGGAGGGGTTTAGAAGCACCTAAGCAATGTACTGATGGCATGTGGGGGGATAGGAGCCACTCAGCATGAGTAAAAGGTGGAGTCCCAGTATGGAAGAGGTGAGGCTAGAGGCAGAATCCATAAACCAGGCCAAAGAGAAGTGTGGGAGAATGTGACAGGGCCTGGCCCTGTCATGGGTCTCAAGTCCTAATGCTGCTGCTTAGCATCTGGATTGCCGTGAGTGTGTTTCTCTTGTGGAGAAACTCAGTTTCCTGATCTATACAAGTGGAAACTCTAACCTCTACCTTGTAGGGAACCTTCAATAGTCCATCTTCATTGTCACTTGATTGGATTTGGAATCCCCTAGGAGACACACCTCTAGGCATGAGACTTGGCCAGGTATGCTAGGCATGTCCTATCTTTTCAGAAGGGCTCCTTCGTATGGCTTTGGGTGGCAGGGTATCATTTTGTTATACTACTAAGGCCCAAGATAGACAGGTGGTGGGGTAAGAGTTCCCCAGAGCCCCACAGATTCTATCATATCAGGCAGTGACGTCTCCCCATATCCTCAAAGTCAAATTACTCTCTGCTTTCAAACCAACTTACCTTTCTCTTCCAGAAAGCCTGGGTAATGGTTTTGAGAGTGTTTTAACAAAAACACAGAAAAGAGATCATCAGGCCAAACCTTTCTAGCCTTGGCTCAGGTGGAGCTTTCATGAGAACTGTGCTGGAGTCAAGAGGTCAGGCTGGAGTCATGAGGTCAAACTGCTCATTAAACACAACCATCCTCAGCCTGTGGGTGTGTGCTGACTTATACAACTGCACTCAAGTCAGCAAAATACAACTGGACAGAGCAGTGATGATGGGAGAGAAAGGGACTGTTCCTCTCTGGTAACCTAACTGAAGCATAGACACCCAGAATGGAATAAGTGAACTTATTCATTACTTTAGGGCACCCACTAAATTAAAAAAATAAAAAAACAGATCCTCCATCACCAAGCAATGGAACTCTCACTCGAGAAGCTCAAGCTGCAACAGAAGAGGACCCACACATTTAAGTCTGCACTGGAATTTTGAGGCAAATGGATAATTTTATAAAATCGTACATAAAATATACCCAACTTCCACAATGATATGCTAGAAGAGCGATTTCTCCCATAATCCTTTGGTCCCTTATATCCCAATCTAGAACACAGTTTCCCAATTGGTGGTAAGCTCAGGCCACCAGCTTCTTTTGCTGGAGATTGTTCCCACATCAGGGGCTGGGCCTCCCTATAAGGCCCTGCCAAGTCTCCTGCTTCTGCCATAAACATGGTCAAGGTAACTGAAGTGGTAAAATCTGTCTTAGAATAAGTTCTTCCTTGCCCTTTTGAAAATGTGTGATGTTCACGACACTGCACCCCTGTTCAGCCTCTGAGCCTAGGCCCCAGTTCTCTGCAGGATGGTGCATGTACCCAGTTCATCTCAAAATGAGGCCCATTGGTCTATTTGTGGTGCTACTCAGACCTCTAAACTCAAGCAGGGAAAGGCAGGGCAGAAATTCTTAGGTGGTACAGGGATTTTCCCTTCACCATAGAGAAGTCAAGACACATGCATTTGCTAATACTACTTCCCCAGTCAACCCATCATGGCCCAATTTCCAACTGGGTAACTCCAGGACCTTAATGGACTGTAAGGATGTTCATTTTTGTTAATTTTGTAACTGGCAATTTCTTTGCCAGTTTAAGCTGCCTGCAGACTGTGATTTGTTAGTTCTCATTAGAAAGAAAAGGCATAGCTCCGCATTCCATGGCCTTCGTAAATCACATTTTCAGGTGGTTTTAGCATGCTAGAATGTTTCTGAGCACTAGGCCTGATGTGAATAATCCCAAGGATGTGGGTCTGTGTTGGGAAGCCCACACTCACGCACTTCCACAATCCCATCTGTGATTCACCAAACATCCGTGCCTTAGCACAGACAAAGGTGAATTAGTTCCAGACAAACATGCATCAATACTCTACTGAATAGCCAATTATTAAACACATAATGGAATCCGTGGTTACCAAGGCATGCTGAAGATATGCCATGTTTGCACAATTTCTAAAGGGAGAGAAGTTGACTGGTAATTTTTGAGAAATGAAACAATTCAGTGAATTTAATATAAACTTAGAAACACAGCCTTCCTTAGATTCAGGCATGGGATTTCTGCTCATCATTCATATTTTCTTCCATTTCTTTCCTTAATTCGGCCTTGGGGCAGTCTAATCTTGAAACCTACCAGTCAGTGGGTAATATTGTCCAAAGTGGCACGTAACCCAACAATCTTCACATTTTTGGGTTTGTTTTGCCCTTTATTCAAGTTATGTGTAAATAAGGATGCATGTATCTAAAATTCATGTGGTTCTGTGCACAAAAACAGAGCATCACCTTGCTGGTCCCCCTGCCTTCGGTACTTGGCCTCAAGTCTCAGGTAGAAAGTATCATCTGCTTCTCTGTAGACTGGGCTTGCTTATAGTTCAGATTGCCCTAGGATGGGAGAAACCGCTGGAGGTTAGGACCCAGGACTACCCTTGCATCCTCAGATGGAAGATTAATCTCAGTGCTGAGCTCAGGCACCTTTGTTGGCCCTGTCAGGAGAGAACAGCCTGAATTCTACTAGCAGATGTGTGTCTCTGAGAAACTTACCTCCTCTTTGTGGTCTATTCATCTATAAAATGAGTGGATTGATTAAAAAAAGATTTATTTTATTTTGACTATGTGTTTATGTGTGTATCTGTATGCAGGTTTATGCACATGAGTGCAGGTGCCTGTGGAGGCCAGAGGTGTTGGATTCCCTGGAACTGGAGCCATGAGCAGTTGTCAGCCGCCCAAGGAGAGTGCTGGGTCTTGAACTTGGGTCCTCTGGACGAGCAGTATGCACTCTTAATCGCTAAGCCATCTCTCCAGCCAGGGTGAGTTGATTTTTTTAAAAAAAATAAAGTGTTATTAAAACATCTTTAGTTGTTTATAAAGACATTGAAGTCAGATGTTTGATAAACAGCTTTAATTCACCTGAGGTGAACTAGATGGGCTTAGTTCTCTCACCATTGCCTTCCGTGTCCCTGGCTCTTCTCTGCCCTTAGCATCACCTTGGGCCAATTCACTTCCAGTTATTAGAAGTTGAATCCAGTTTAAGGTTTGAAACTGGAACTCCTCACCTGTCTCCCACAGTGAATACCCTCACTTGAGCCTAAAGGAACGAGGCAGGAGGGGTTTGCTCCCTTGCCTGTTCCTAGCAGTTGAGGATGTGGGGTGCCTTTCAGACATCCTATGCAAGCTTTGGGTCCAGGGTTGAGATTAAGACGTGGGGAGGGGACAGAAGTTCTCCCTCATGCCTCCCTGTGGGGAGGACGATTGCCAGTCTCCTTGAGTGCAGTCCTGACTGTAGCTAGGATCCCATATCAATGGTGTATATGGGTTTGGGGACAGTGTTCAACTTCCCTTTAACTGAGGAGGGCTTGTCCATAGGAGACACGAGGAGTTTCCTTTTTTCTCTCCCATAGTACATATCCTCAACCCCCTTTTCAGAGCCATTGGAGGAGGGAGGTCCTTTCTGGCTCTAACCATGGGTGACAGGTAATAGTGACCATGGTGATAGGCTCTGATACCATTATCCTTATCTATACTGTTGGTGCTAGCTGTTGTAGTCAGTCAACTACCTTCAGAAATTTCTGGAAAGAAGCAGTTCTAAGCCAACTAGATAACACCCTGAACATATACCAAAATACATCACCAGCCTTTTCTCCAGCTGGCATCAACACTAACGGGCACCAATGAGTGCTCAGTTTGCTGAGCCACTTACTTGTGTGTGGGGCCAGACCTGTCTCCCACAGTCTCCATGAGTTCACTCAGTCTGCCTTTGGCAAGAGATAAGGTGCTTTTCTCTATGACCTTCCCTTCTCCTTGGGACGATCTTCTTCACCTGTCAATCAGGTAGGCTGGGAGCAGCAGGCTTGGTTCTGCCATTTCACACCAAGCCCTAAAGTGGAGTCTATCGACTGGCTCTAATTGTTTGGACATGCTTTGGAATCTAAGATATACAGTGACTCTATTCCCCAGTGTTAGGGTTCTGGACCCATCAGAAGAATTCACACTCAACATTTTGCTCACAGGATATTGAAAGGATTTCTGCTTTTCAAATTGAGGGGCTAGAGAGATGATTCAGTGGTTAAGAGCACTGGCTACTCTTGCAGAGGACTTGGGTTCGATTCCTAGCACCCACATGGCAGCTAACAACTATCTGTAACTCCAGTTCCAGGGGATCCAACATCCTCTTCTGACCTCCCTGGGTATTGCACAACATGGCTGCACTTACCCACATGCAGGCAGTACACTCATATACATAAAATTAAAATAATAAATAAAACATTTTTTAAAAAGAGGCTCTCAACTCTCCAGGTGAATGGGCAACCTCATAGCTCTGTGCAGGGACACATATCCTCAGTCATTTCTAGTGATGCCCATGGCCCGCCAAATCAGGTAAGGCAGAAAAGGACCCCCTGAGGACAGGTTTGAGAATGGACCTGAGTGATGCCACTGGAGGGCCTGTCACACCGGGGAGACCACGAGATGGGGAAGGAACCCTGCTGTACACTAAAGATTAGTGAAATGATGTCCTGTGTGGTAAGTGGTCTCCAACTCTGTCACTCCTTGTTTATTTACCCCAGACAGTTTAAGGTACCCTAATGCTGGTTCTGAGTCCTTGCTCTCTTCTCACTCCACCTCCCTGGGCACTAGTATAGGGCAGCAGATATGAGCCAGGCTGCTTGTCTGGAGAAGGATAGGCTATGTTGTGACAATTCTACCCCCAATCCCTGTGGCTTAGCCTTGTGCCACTTCGCGTCTCCTTTAAGCAAAATCTGATGTTGGTCAGTAAGGGCTAGTCTTCACCTGGTCATTCGAGCACCTGGACTGCCATTTTAGGACGTCAGCATCTTCACACATGCCTTCTGAGTGGTCCATGCAGTCAAGGACGGTTGGAGCAGATCTTTTTCTGTGTCAGTCTCAGATGGTGTAGACTGTCATTTTCTTAATGAATGCTGCGTTTCTCCACAGACCCTTCCAGAAGCTTTCCATGCCCAAGGGCTGCTGCTTTCTTCACAACAGATTACTGTAAGGCACTTGTGTGACAATGTTACAGTGAATTAGGACTGCACTTGTCTGAGCTGTACTAGGTCTGGTAATGACATTGTGCATTTATATAGCCCTTTTACTTTCCTAGAGCTTTCAGATTTATCACCTCACTTCAGTCTCCTGGCATCCTGCTGAGAACTGATGGACCACTTTGTCTCTGGAGAAGCCAGGCACAGCTGGACTCAGCAGCTCAGCTCTGCTACAGCATGGCTGGCCCCTTGGAAATGAGAGTGATAGCAGATGGACTGGAACTGTTATGTCACTGCTACCCTTCTCCCTCTTCCTCGTCATCTGTCCAGACTCCCACAAGCATCTCCTTCCCCAAACCTGGAACCTGTCTTACCACTCTCACTGTACCACCCAAGGTCCTGCCCAGTCCATGAATTCAGTTTGATGATGTAGTGACAGTTCAGCTGGTTCCTATCACATACTTGATGGTTGGCTTCTATATGGGGCACTTGGGGTTCTAATTGGGGTGGGGAGAACGGAATGTATCTGTGAAATTCCCAGAAAAGACTTTTTTAAAGGTTCTTGAAAATGTGTTAGAACTGTCAAAAAAAAAAAAATAAGAGAGAGATCTGGCATTTTAAATTGTTAAATACAAATCACAGCTCTGTTTGGTAGGAAATATCCTAAAATTACAATTTTTAAAACAAAAGAAGAAATAAAATTAGACTATGGTTAAGCAAGGTGATTTGCACACGTGTATTTTCCCTCCTCTCCTCTGTGATACCAATAAAATGGAGGAAAAAGGGAACAGAAATGATAGAAATCTGCAGAGAGGGGAGAGTAGGAGCTAAGATGACTATGAAAGAGAGAGGGTCACATGACTGGGAATGAGGGACACGGGTGGTGGAGGCTGGGAATGTTCTGTCTATGACACAGGTACCAGTGACGACCCTACCCTTCTGCACCCAGAGCTGACTGGTTCAGGGGTGAGGAGGCTCAGGTGCTTCCAAGGCCAGGGCTGAGGCAGGTGGGCAGAACACAAGCCTGGATAGGGAGCCGGGAGACTGGTCTCTTCTTCAGTTGATCACAGGAGACGAGTTTGAAAAGACTCTACCAAGGAGTCCCTGAACCCAGAACATCTAAAACAGAGCAGCAAGTGTCCTGAGGACAGTAGACAAGGGGGTCAAGTCCAAGCCCAGGACAGACTGAGGAGCGCTCAGATGCTCTCCTTTGCCCAGTTCCCACAAGAACTCCGCCTGTCAGACGGCTTGCCTTTGACATGGTTTTAGCAGAGTTTCACCCTCTTTGTAGGAACATTCCACAGCAGACAGCAAAAGCCGAAACAGGACCCCTGACATAAAAAGAGAAAATTATGGCCTCTAGGAGATTTAAACCCAGCTAATTTGGGGAGAGAGGGAGGGGAGAAGGAGAGACAGCATATTTGTGAGAGAAAATTATTGAGGAAATAATATAAATAGTTTTTACAGAACTGTGGGTCTTGAGTTGTAGCTAAAAAAGGCTCACCACATGCTCAGTACAGTGGATGAAGAATTGACCATATGATGGCCAAAGTACTTGACATGATGCAAAAATGAGAGAGAGAGAGAGAGAGAGAGAGAGAGAGAGAGAGAGAGAGAATAACATATAAAAAAGTGGGAATCAAAATGACATCAGACTTCCTAACAGCAACCCAGGATTCTGGCAAACAAGGAGCAACACTTCAAATTTCTTAAGGGATTTTTTTTTTTAACCAATCTAGAGTTTTCCACATGATGAAACTGTCAAGAATAAAACAATTGCCTCTCAGGCATCCCCCTGATTTTTTAGGAGGGTGTCAAAAAATGAGATAGCTAAAAAAAAAAAAAAAAATCTAGGAGGCAGAAGAGCCAGAGAGAGGGAAGGGCGTTTGCAAGCTGGTGACTTTGGGATGACAACTGTGCAGCGCGGATGGAAAACAGCTTTGCACGCTGCAGGAGCACGTGGAGGGATCCAGGAGAGATGGGGAAACAGGTTTTCCCCATATCATTGACTTTAATAAGAATTGTTTTACAGCTTGGGGCCATGTTTAATTTGAGTTAGTGATTGATACTCAGAAAACACACAAGCACATGAAAAGGTAAGGCAATTCCTACTTCAGGAAACATGAAAACTTTATACTAGAAAAATAAATGTAATTGCAATGTTATATTTATCTCAGTTGTGAGCAACATTTACACGGTCTTTGACATGGAGACACTCTAATGATACATCCAAAATTTTATGATGTGACTATATTGGGAAGATGGGAGGAAAGGTCTTGTGTACATATGTGTGTATGTATGTGTGCGGTGTGCAAGTGTGTGTGTGTCTGCATTAGGAGTGGGAACAGGAAAGGGCTCAGTCATCAACTTTTATGGTAGAAGGTAATAGATACTGTTTAAAATAGATCAAGGACTCAGCTTTTAAGCATCTTACTTAGAAAACTGAAACCGCTAACCAGGAGAGCATGCTCAAGTTGGATTCGTTTTGCTCTGAGGCCTTGGACTGGGATGTGGGAAAGCATACAGCAGTCAGACAGTCAGAGCTGATATTTTTGGTGCCAGAAGGTTACACAATTTGGGGTGAGTCAAGGAGAATTGCATGAAGAAAGTTAGGGGCCAGGCTTTGATGGGGTTAATCTGAATGAGGGGCTCTGAAACTGAACATCAACCACTTCCTGGCACAGCTACCACTGAGGTCAGGAGACATTTGGCCACTCTAAGCTTCGTGGATTTATTCATTGCTTACTGCCATGTACTTGCACCCCACATGTTACCACACGCACATTTAACAAAGAAAATGCTTTGCATGTTGCTAAAACAGCTGACACGCAGTTTCACATTTTCATATTCACTGCATCGCTGCCATGGGACAAACTGGTTTGTGCTTATGGATCACTGGTTATCTCGGGTGGATGTTGTGGTTTGGGTATGAAATTCCCTCTTCCCAGGTCTGTCAAGTTGACAACTGAAGCTATCCAGCAAAGACACAGAAGGCCCTCGTTCTGTCAGAGTGGTTCATCTAGGTTTTGTATTCAAAATGGTCCACTGCATTCAGCAGCCACAGTGAGTACCACTGGGCACTAGGCAATACTGCACTGCAGGGTCCCCAGAGTGACTATGGGAGGGACCTCAAGTGAGTCGCATGGCCCCCTTCCCCAAAGAGTCCAGGGCATGACTCAGGCCTGCTGGGTTCAGTTCGGGCTCCAGGCTGCCTGAACCTTCCCATACTAACAACGCCCTTAAGTGTCTGTGCTCAATTTCCCAAGCAGGCCACGCCAATGTTCAGTAGATCTGCCTCTGGGGAGGCCACCCTCTTGATGGAGCACATGGAAGACAAGAAAGAGGTCAAGGCTGTCCTTGCTCCAGTCTATCTGGGAATACACAGCTGTCTAAATCTGGAGCTCAGTGGAATGGGATTCAGAGCAGGTGAAGAAAGCAATTATAACTAAGGACTATCTTAAAGAGCGGACTGTTTGTCCTTTACTTTTGCCTTAGATTTGTTAAATTGACACACGAATGAAAAAAAAGAGTACAGATGTTCTGTTATTATAAGCATTATTGATTTAATAACTTGAACTTGCAGTTTCTGTAGTTTTCCACCTCCCTGGGGTTCATACACATACTGTGTCCTGAGCTAGAGATGCCTAAATAACTTCATTATACTTCGGAGAGCCAGCTTGGGCTCCTTCTTCTGGGAAATCATTTCGGGCATCCAAGATGAATGAGTCCTTCCCTTTGAGCCCCAACCACCCCTGGAGACCCTTTATCAAATCATGGATGGTGCAGGAACCACTGGACCATGACTAACTGAAGTCAGGGGGTGGTTTGCTGCATGTATTAGTACCTGGTTCAGAACATGGCACACGGCTGATGCTCAGAGGATGTTGCCTATACCTGTTAGTGCTTGTGTATTGATCTCCAATGCTGGCTGTGTTAGTGTGAGGTGGGGGTGAGGAAACAGGTGGATGGGTGAAGACTGTGAAGCTCCCTACAGGTGTGAGTCGTTTCCAAATTCATTGTCTTTAGGAAAGAAGATGGGGCCTGGACAGCCAGCATTGATCCCATGGGCATGGCCACTGTGAGCCTGCCTGGAAAGAAACAAGTGTTTAGAAACCCTGGTTCGAAGGATGGTGTGGTAGAGCCCTGTCCTCTGCACATGGCATGGCTGTCACCCTCTTGAACTGTCAGCAACTGTGATTACCCCCAGATCTGTACAAGACTGGGGCTGTTAAAACCCCCACTGTGTAGGGAAGGGCTCATGAAGCTCTGCTCCTCCCTGAGAATGTAGAGCAACTGCTGGTGTTTGGTGGGACGGACTTTTCTTAAGTAATTTAATCACCTAAAAGTGGTTCATGCCCCTATAACTAAACCCGGTTATATTCTTCGGTTCACCAAGCTCGATGGGTAGAATTGTTCTTTGGTCTGTTATTGGTGCCCTACCTGGGATGAACAGACATTTGTTTGTCTCCTCGGAAAAGGTTCAAACAACAGATAGAATGCATAAATTTGTCTGCCCAGAAGTTCACTTTTGTCCCTCTGGCTGTTTGACCATTTTGTCCTGCATCTTAACTTTGAATTAAGGTGAATAGTATTATACAATTTGGGGTTCTGGAATCAATAAATGTTTTAAATGGTTAGTTATAAACTTGATTAGGCTAAAATATTTACAAATCTTTACATCAATCAAGGCCACTCTGTTTCATAGAATGGGTTAAAATTCAAGTAGACAAGTAACACAATTTTAAAATGGGCAAAGGACCTGAATAGATAATTACCTAAAGAAGACGTAAAGGTGGCTAATAACAGGAACTGATGTTCAGCACAGTCAGCCAGTAGGAAAACAAAACTCAAGCCCACACTGAAAGCACCCCCCCAACCGACATGGTTGTAATGAAAAAGACAGATAGTAAACTTTGCCAAGGATGTGCAGAAACTGGAACCTCTGCCCACTGTTGATGCAAATGTAAAATGGTACAGCCACTTTGGAAAACAATCTAGCAGTTACTGAAAATGCTAAACACGGAGTTATATAAGACCCAGAAATTCAATTTCTAAGTATATACCTGGGAGAAGAGAAAACATGGACTCACAGGAAAACTTGTCTCTGAGTGTTTGTAGCTGCATTACTTACAATAGAGAAGAGGCAGAGAAAACCCAAAAGCTCACCAGCGAACGAACCACACGCGGTGTATCTATGGAATGGAATATTGCTCAGCCATAGAAGGAATGAGGTCCTGGTGATGCTAACATGCAGATGAACTTCCGGCAAGGGAAGGAAGCCGGTCACAGACGTTTACCGCATGATTCTATTCGTATGAGATACTAGGCAAGTTTATAGACACAAAGTAGATTAGCAATTGCCTTGTGGGAGAAGGGAGGGGGAGTGGCTGCCAGTGGGCACAGTTTCTTCCTAGGATGCTCAAAAGTTGGAAAATTGGTTGTGGTTTTGTTACACAATTGTATAAATGATGCTAAATCCCACTGCACTTTACACTGTAAGTGGGCAAGTTCTACGGTGCATGTATTATGCGAATCCGCTAGTCTCTCCCACTTGGAGTGAGTTCTTTCAGGGCCAATTTGGCACCTTCTGCCTCTTTGGGTGTCTCAGGAAGTAAGCCCAGTGCTAAGTACCTTGATGTCTGCTCGTAGATTGATCAGGCCTTGATAGATAACCCTTAGAA
Source organism: Nannospalax galili (assembly GCF_000622305.1). Taxonomy (NCBI): domain Eukaryota; kingdom Metazoa; phylum Chordata; class Mammalia; order Rodentia; family Spalacidae; genus Nannospalax; species Nannospalax galili. The sequence goes on from NW_008327991.1 coordinate 155,299, forward strand.
TGGAAAGAGGCAATACAGAAACAGCTCCACCACCTGCCATTATCAACAGGATTTGTGTGTGTGTGCGTGTGTGTGTGTCTGTGTGTGTGTGGGGGAGAGAGAGAGAGAGAGAGAGAGAGAGAGAGAGAGAGAGAGAGAGAGAGAGAGAGAACTAGAAGTGGCAGGACCCTCATTCTATGTGCAGTGCTGGCATTGAGTCTGCAGCTTCTGGGCCTTGGATCCCTGCTGGCGTGGGAAGCCACGGGAGATGAAGTTCCCAAGACAAGTTGCTCTCCTAGAGAGAAAGGGATCTTACAAAGCGTCAGTCCCCATCGAAGCATCGGCTCCTGTCTCTCCTTGTCCTTGTAATGGTGATCCTTCAGCACCTGCACACTGGGCCTTGACCCGCAGTGCCGGTAGCCACATTTACTAGAGTTGAGATGTTTCCGGGATGGGTTTTTATTCTTCTGCTTTCCAATCCCAAGATGATTTTCCATTTTCCCTCTGGCCCAAGGAAGCAAAGATACAAGTGAGGAGATGGGAGCAGAGTGGGGGAAGATGGGAGTCCCAGTAGCCAGGGCAGTAGGGACAGGGCGGGGATTCTAGAACTGGCCTCAACTCCAGAAGAGGTCTTTGAGGAGGGCTGGGACACTGGCAGACACTGAGCTGGGAGCATCACTTGGCTACCCGTGGGGCCGTTTGGGTAGGTACTGTCGAACTTGCTACTTTGGAAACCTGGAGGTAGGGCCCTGTCTTCCTGAAATGAAACTGCTATCCTCTGCATGCAGTGTTCTTTGTGTGTGAGGACTCATCCTGTCCCCACAGGCCTCAAGCCCTAGTGATGTCATCATCACATCATCACAACTGTCACACAACGTTTGCAATAGACAGCAGGGCAGTTCTTTACTGATCTCTCTGAGATGATTGTGCCCACTTTGCAGTTGGAGATGCAGGGTCTACAGGGACCTAGACGCTTCCTCAAATTGTGCTGGGGAAAGTCCCCTGTAACCATGTGGGGCAGGCCCCTTCCATCTACCCAGTGTTGGACAATTTTGTGAGAGTCTCTCTGCACCTCCCTCTTGTCCCTGTCCAGTCCACTAGTGGAAGAAGGCTGACAGCCAAAATTTGCTGACATTGGAGGTATGATCTAGACTTGATCCCACAGAGGCATGTCTATCAAAGTGAACCAGCCTGCAGTGTGTCCCCAGGGACCTCACTGGTGCTGCTCCCAGCATCGCAGTGAGCACTGTGGGATGACCAGCCTTTCATGTGGCTAATCCCACTTCACACTTCTGGGAGTGAGGCAATCACAGTGCTAGTATCCAACCAAGACTGCAATCCCAGGTGGTCCTCAGAGCCGGAGTCCTTGCTGTCACTTGACACACTCCTGGGAGTTGGCTGGAGTCACTGGCCAAATTTCATGAGGGGTGCCTCGCCTTGGATGCCTCTCTTTGGTATTGGTGATTGAGTTTATCAAAATGCTTGTTGAGACTATTTTTAAAAAGTCCCATTTAGCATCGAAGTGATGCCAGAAATGCAGCCTCTGAAGAAAGACGACAAATGATAACTTCCTCTTCCAATCCCAGGCCAGGCCCGAAGCTGCGAGGCTTATTGCAAGTCTATTCTTGGACATTTGGGACATAAGTTTCTTTTTTTAAATTATTTTTTTCTATTGTCAATCAAAATGTAATGCTATCAGCATTCTTTGGGGGTCTGGGAATAGTGCATGAGCCAGTGGGGTGGAGTGAATTGCAGTATACATATAAAGGTGGGTTGTGACATTATAAATACATCCAAGTGGGCAAAATCAATGTCTTTCTGAATCCCACTTTCCAAGAGTGTTTATGGGGCACTATGGTGTGTTAGGAAAGACCCATTGGAAGTGTGTCATGAAAACCCCAGATCATAATGCTCTATAGCAATGATGCTGATTTAAGTAGAACTTTACATAATTATTTCACTGAATCCTTATAGTCATTCCAATCCACCAGCATTATTATTATTATCTCTGTATTATAATGAGGACCCAGTCTCAGAGGTTGAGTAACTTGCCCAAGACTGCATAGCTACTCAAGAACTCAAAATGCAGGTAGTCAGCCTAGAGGTGTGAGCTCTTAACTCTTGCATTCACTGCCTCTTAAAGGCACTCTGGAGTCCACCCTGGCAGGGCTGGGATGGCTACCTAGACATGGTGGGAGTTACCACCACGTATGTCCCCTGGGTGCTCCTCCACGGCACCTTCCTAGTACTTCTCACTATGCTGCTAAACCTGCCATTTCCTTTCTGCCCTGTGCTATGGTTTGAATGTCCCCCCTACCCCGACCTGACAAATCCATGTGTTGAGGTTTTGATCCCCTGAATCAGTTGGGCCTAAAAAGTGGTGGTGAGATGAATAAAGTAAGGAATGCACTGTTATCAGCTCCAGGCCAAATAAACTCCCATAGTTCCTAGCTGTGGGGACCTAAAGGCCCCGCCTTGCAGAGGTCCAAGAGGAAGTTACTGGGGGCCGCCTGACTTGTTTTGAAAGTCTGAAGGATACTTCCAGCACTGCTGAGGAGTGCATGATCAGTGCATGATCATCCTTCAGATACACTCTCAGGGGGGAGGGGGATTTCCAGGTGCCTTTATAAGCTCTGTAAAGCCTGCAATAAATGAGTCCCTGCTTGAATAGGCTCCCCGTTGCGTCTGATTGTTCCAGGTGCTGGGGGCAGCAAGGGCTGGCAAATGGCGTGCTTACTCATCCCCAATCATCACTGCGGGGGGTGGGGGTCGCAGGCTCGAACGCCCTACACCTACCAACAGCCAGCGCACCTTCTGGGCAGCAGAGCAGATGAAGGAAGACCTTTTGTTTCTGTTTCACACTAACTCTGAGAGCAGAGCTGTCCTTGCCTCTGTGCCCATGACCTGCAAGCCAGGACTAGCTCTAAGAAGGAGTTCGGTTAGCGGAGTTTTGTTGTCGCCATGTAGTGGACCGTTGTGACAAGGGCATCTCACGTAGGGCAGCTATATAACAAAGTGTGGAAGGAGGAGAGTGGGCATCTGCACAGAACCCAAAGATCCCTGGGAGGTCAGGCCAGGCCAGAAAGACAAGATTGAATAGGCTTTGAGTGTCAGGAAAGGATAAAATTCTATAGTCACTATCTGGAAAGCAAGATTTGGGAAATGTCTGTGGGCTTTGAGACAGAGGGAACACTGGCAGAGCCATGGACCGGTGAAAGCAGACAGGAGAGATTTCTGCTGAATGTGACGGTGTGATGGGGTGCTCAGAGAGTCCACTGTTAGGAGGCTCTGAGGAGGAAGCAGAGAATCAGCTGCTAGAAACCCTCCATGCTATAAGGCAAGTCGCATCCCCTGAGTACTGAGAACCCTTTCGTCTCATCACTCTGTCCCTTGCCTTGGCGCTGTTGTGGAGGGAAGATCAGGGGTTTTGTTTAGAGTTTCCTCTTGTTGGTTACCATCAGCCCCACACGTTTTTTTTTTTTGTTTGTTTGTTTGTTTGTTTCTCATCACAGTTATCTTTTTCATGGCAAGGGTTGGGACAACAAGCCTTCATCTTTTCCCCGGGCTACAGTTTCAAACATTGTTTTCCTCGTGTGCAGGGAACCCAGACTCCTCCCATCATGCAGCAACGGAGAAAAGAATTGCTCACCCTCAGCAGAACTGATGCAAATGCCAACTGTGATCTGAAAACAGCCTTGCCTTTGGGAAGCTGAGTTTCTCCCTTATAAGCTCTTCTCGAGTTCCCAAGAGAAGCAGAACAATCGTTTAGAAGGCTAATAAAATCATTTTCTCCGTTTGACAGGGTCTGTTTCCCAGCATAGTTGGCTGTGAAACAGGGCTGATTCTAACGACACTGTATTGCTAACAAACCCTCTGTTTCTCGGCACTGTAGAGCTGCTGGGGTCGCTCAGTAGCGGAGGCCCACAGCACACCTCTAGCTTGTAACCTGGGGCAGAAGGGAGGCTAGATGGAAGTGGGGCTCCTTGTGGACCTTCCCTCCTCTTTCTACCATTGCCTGGGCATTACCTAACCTGGATAGTCCCTTCTCCCCTCAATTTGACTTCCCTTTTCTGGACTGTAACAGTTAATTTTGTAACAAGTTGACTAGGCTAAGGGATGCCTAGCCATCTGGTAAATGTTATTTCTGGGTGTATCTGTAAGGGTGTTTCCAGAAGAGATTGACATTTTGAGGAGTGGGAGTTTAGAAAGGTCTCATTATGTAGCCCAGGCTAACCTTGAACTCTTGATCCTCTTGCCTCAGCCTCTAGAGTGCTGGGATTACAGGAATGCACCATCGTGTCTGTTGAATTTTAGCATTTGAATTGATATACAGAGTAAAGGAGAGGCTTCTTTACTAATGAAAGTTCCCATGACCCAGTCCCTGAGGCCCAGACAGAACAGAAAGGCAAAAATCTCCTTAATTCTTCTTGAAGTGGGACTTCTGTGATCTCTGGGCATCAGAACTCCCGAGAGTCATGATATTGGACTCTGAGATCTGCATCAGTACCCAGTCCTAGTGCCTGGTATCTAAGCTTATAGGTATGGGCTGAGCTACATTAATGATGTCCGTCCGTGACTCTCTAGATGGTGGATAGCAAATTCGAAGGTCTGTTAGCCTCCGTGGTGATGGGAGCCAGTGCCTGTGATAAATCCCATCCTGTTCACTGGGGCTTTTTTCTCTCTGGAGAACCTTGACTAATTCATAGACCCCAGATTTGTCCCCATCTGTTGATGACCTACATGAACTATTACCTGAGCCACCTGAATTATCCCTGGGGGAAATCTCTCATGCTTCCCCTGAATTCTGACAGGTAAGTTCTCTCTTACCCTGGCCGAGGGCAGAGGAGGGCATTCTGTGTGTGTGTGAGTGTGCACGTATGTTAGATTTCAGGTAGCTGGTCATGGCTTACCACTTACTGATTTACATAAGTCAAGTAATCTTGCTGAGACTCAATTTATATGTGTATAAAATGAGAATTACAAAACTTCAAAGACTTCTGTATCAGCTTCTTTTCTGTTGCTGTGATAACATACCACGAACAGAAGCAATGGAAAGAAGAAAGTTTACTTTGTCTGTAAGTTCCAGAGGGTTGGCATTCATAATAGTGGGGACAACATGGTAGCAGGTGGCTGGAGCAGAAACCTGACTGACCACCTATCACTAACACACCAGAAAACAGAGAAAGCAAACTAGAAGTGTGAAGAGGTTATAAACTCTCAAAGCCTGCCCCCAGTGATGTACTTCCCCCAGCAAGGCTCCATGTCCTAAAAGTTCCATAGCCTCCCCAAATAGCATCATCAGCTGGAGACCAAGTATTCAAATACATGAGCCTATGGGGGACATTTCTCATTCAAACCATCACAATTGCTGTATTTAAAAATAATTTGTATAAGGCCCTTTTCATAGCGCCTGTCATATAAGCAAGCTCCCAATTAATGGTGTCTTCTTCATACTGTCATTTCCTGTATCCCCAAAGCAATTACTGGTCTGAAACACATATTAAATGCTCAATATAGGGTGAACTCAACAACTAGGCACAGTCTATCTATTAATAAATATAGCCTGAACTATATTCATATTTAAACCAGTACAATTATAAAATGTAATTTAAAATTCTTTTTTATGGAGGATGTGGCCTATAGATCCAGATGAGCCTTGGGCTACCTCATGAAATTATAGTGAGGATCTGGTTCAATACACACTAGTGAAGAGACCTATCTTTGGGGCGGCTGGTAATAGTGCAACGATGTCTCTAGGGTAGGAACTTTCTAGAACTTAAGGCCAGGCATTCGGCAGGAACTTAGGAAACAGGACCTGTTCTTCCAAGACTGAAAAATCCTTTGGTCTTCCCTAGGAATTCAAGGTATGCCTTGTGGCTGAAGGTTTCTTAACTCTTTATAGACCCCAAAAATCTAAGCATAGGGGAGAAAAATCCAACAGAACCGAAGAGTCACCATTTGACAAATAGACTTTAGGCACGAACATCTTGGGAAATGTAAAACATCCTTTCCTAGGGCAAGAATAAATAGTTCTACTAAGGTCGTACCAGAATTCTCAAAAGTTATTGGTGAAGAAATTCCTGAGAGTAACAGTTTTAAGTCCTATATATGTACCTATTGGCTCTTTAATTCCAAAAGTAGATGCTGTTTATCACCCCGACTGGAAGCTTTGTTCATGTTCATGGGGAGGACATGGAAGGAGTTTCAGGGGAGCACAGCCTGATCCATCTGTGAGCACCTTCCCCAGGACATAGGCCAGAGAAACGGGAAAGTCCTGCTACGCTTCTGACTCCGAGTAGGTGACATCATGGAATAAGTGGTGTACTCACCCATGGGGTCATGCTTTGGAGCTTGGGAGGAATTTATTATTACCTGAGAAACACTTTCACATGGACTCTTCTTTCCATTTGAAGATATCTGGGTGGCACTTCTGCCACTCCTGGAAATAATATTAGTAACTCATATTTACAGAGCACTTGCTGTGCTTTGAGGACCTTCTGCATGCATTTAATCCTGATAGTAATTTTGTTTCAGTTATTATTTATTTTATTTTATTTTATTTTATATTTGGTCTTTTTGAGACAGGGTCTCCCTGTAGCCCCAGCTGTCCTGGAACTCACTATGTAGACCAGGCTGTCCTTGAACTCAGAGATCTGCCTGCCTCTGCCTCCCGAGTGCTGGGATTAAAGGCATGTGCCACCATGCCCGGCCCTATTTATTTATTTTTCATTGTGTGTTTGTGTGCAGATTGCATGCCATGGTAGGCATGTGGAGGTCAGAGAAGTACTTGTGGGTTCCAGGGATTGAACTCGGGCTGTCAGCCTTGGTGACAAGCACCTTTAGCCATCTTGCTGGCCCCCTCCCTCATAGCAACTCTGCGGGGATGCTATTTTCGCCTTCTGACATGGCCAGTGAGAAGACCCCATTCAGTTCCCATCATTTCACCTGTTCTTTTACAGTGTTTCACATAATTAATGAATACAGAACTGGTATAGAAATGTGGCTGAGGTTTGCTGAGTCCGTACTACTCATCGGTACATTCCATAGATGCCCTTTAATCTTCAGAAGACACATGGATTACAGGTACTATTAGCATTTCTGTTTAAAGGCTGAAGAAACAGAAGCAGAGCCTAGTGAAGTAATTTGCCTAAGGTCAAGTCTATCAAGTGGTGGAGTCAGCATTGGAAGACTAGCAATCTGTTTGAGAGCCATTGCTGGCTGCCTGATTCTTTTACCAGCCACTCTCCGTCCCCCTGGCTCTTTCTTCCCCCTTTGTTTGTTGTAAAACTTTGGTTTGTTTCTTACCATCACCATCTCTTCCTCTAGATGTACTCTCTCAGGCTAGCCTGCCTATTCTTTGCCTATTTATTTCTTCTCTCATCTCTGGTCTCCATATTTACTCCCACATCCTTCATAGTTTCCAATGCTAATGAGTCTATGTAGAAGTGTAAATGGTGTGAAAGTTATCAGAACCAAAATGGAGCCCCTGTGTCAAATCATAACAACAACAGCAACAACAACAACAAAAGAGGTTGTGGAGAAGATCTCATGTGCATATGTCTCATAATAAGCACTATCACCACAGAATCTTCCAGAACTGCCACCTGTACAAAGGCACCACAACCTTACCTGGAAACTGCTTCTATAAGGACATCTACCAGGAACTGCTTGTTCAACCTTGGACTGATACCATTCTTATTATTGACCCCCGAGGCTATGATAATTGTCCCAAAGTAAATTACAGAACCCTCCCCTTTAAAAAGCCTTGTCTTCATTTCCCTCCTTGAACATGCCCATAATTTACTGTGACACACCTACTCCCATAAGCAATGTTCATTCTTGATTAAAAACATTATCTTTGGAGAATCTCTGTTATTTGGGTTGACAGTAGGCATGTCTCTTTAAAACATGTCTGGAGGTTCTAATTTATATAAAAAGTAATGTCCCATAAAATCCATTCTGCCTCCGACTTCTCCCATTCAAATCTATGCTTTTAAATCTATCCGTGTTGATTTATATGCATCTTGTCCATAGCTTCTCCCTGCTGCCTGGCATTTCATTCTCCAGTACATTTCACTTAATTGCTCTTCCAATGATGGATCTCCAAGCTTAACTTCCCGCTATTACAACTAATAATGCTATTGGTAAACATCCTCATACAGGCTTCCTTATGAGACTATGCAGTTTCTTGGATATGTAAATGGAAAGAGAATTGCCAGAATCTTTTGCTCCTTCTGTAAGGTGTACATGATTTCTTTAAGTGACAGCAGTCTGACTGTTTCAGTTTTTATCAGCTTTTCTGGTCTTATAGCATAGGCAAAGACTTTAATGGATCATCAGACAGCAGAGGCTGTATTCTTTGCCATTATACAATAAGTCTTTGAATTTTTTTTATTCTTTGAAAACTTTGTACAATGTATTTTGATCAAATTCAGACCCACACCCACCTTAGTACCCCCCCACCGACTTCATATTTTTAAAGGCCTATTGGGTCTAATTTGTGTCCAAAAATGCTATTGGCTATGGATCCATACCCTAGAGTTTGGTCAACCTACCTGGCATCACACCCTTAAGGAAAACTGACTCCCCCTCTCCCAGCAGCTATCAATTGTCAGGCTGGGACTTCTTATGCATCTGTCTCCCTCTGTGATGGGATTTTGTCTGACTTAGGGTTGTACAGATCTTGTGGATGCTGTCACCATTGTTGTGAGTTCATATGTACAACAGCCCTGCTGTCTAGAAAACATGGTTTCCTTGCAGTCGCTCACCACCTTTCGCTCTTACAATCTTTTTACCCTCCTTTTCACAATGATTCCTGAGTCAGGTAAAGAGCAGGTATGATATAGGTGTTCCACTTAGGGCTGAGAACTCTGCAGTCTCTTATTCTCTGCATATTGACCAATTGTGGGTCTCTGTGTTAATCACCATCTGCTGCAAGAAGCTTCTCTGGTGAAAGTTGAGAGATACATTAATCTATGGGTATAACAAGTCATTAGGAGTTGGATTAATACCATAGGTATTTAACAGAACAATAGTAGCAGGTTCTCCCCATGAAAACTGTGACCTGTTTAGCCATAGATTCTTGGCCATGAGAACAGTTCCAGGTATGGGCTACATCTTCTGAAGTAGACATTAAATCCAAATAGAAAGCGGTAGGTTGCTCTCATAATATTTGTGTCACTATTACACTAGTAGTTGTATATTGCCATGCCAGTAGTTATTATAGTTCACAGGGTTCACATTTGGGTTAATGATTATATTTCTTGTCTCAGAGAACAAAAGAAGGAGAAGGAGGAAGAGGAGGAGGAGGAGGAAGAGGAAAAAAGGAGGAGAAAGAGGACGGGAAGAAAGAGAGAAGGGGAGAGAGAGAGGAAAGGAGAGAGAGGGAGAAGGAGAGGGAGAGGGAGAGGGAGAGGGAGAGAGAGAGAGAGAGAGAGAGAGAGAGAGAGAGAGAACATCTGAGGTCCTAAATTTCTCTCCAGGGGCATGCCCCTGTGACCAGTGACTTGAAGACGTCTCATCAGTGCCCACCTCTTAAAGTTTCCACTGTTTCAAAATAGCAGCTGGGAGGCAAGATTTTAGCTTTTTAATGAATCGGTTTTCTTTCTCTAGAACTTACATTTTTGTTAGGAATGGGGAATATCATGTTACAATGCGGTTTCAACAATGTGTTTGTACCCAACTAAAGCATGAACAAGACACAAGATACAGGATGGGGGTGGTTGTTTCTGATGAGAGAGATGGAGATGGCCTTCCTGGGGAGCTTGACTTGAAGAGTGAATAAGAAATGTGGAGAACACTTGTGCATATGGAGTTATGGAATTTCATGAAGGTCTCTTTAGTGCAGGAGATTACAAACTCACACCACCATGCCTAGCTTTTTATGTGGGTGCTGGGGATCAAACAGGTCCTCATGGTTGTGTGGCAAGTATTTTACAGAGTGAGCCATCTCTGCATTCCTTCTTCCTGATTTTAACAGCAGCATTCTGTCCCTAGTGCTAAGTCTGTGTCAGAGTTTAGTCGGGTAAGTGGAACCACTGCATATGTTATGGGATAAGAAATTTATTGTGGTAAGTAGACTTTTCAAAATAGTGGGGGATTGGAATGTAAAGGCCTGTGTTATGAACTGAATTACATTTCTCCAAATTCATATGCTAAACTTCTATTTTTCAACCTTAATACTGCTGTATTTGGAGGCAGGACATGTACAGTGGAAATTAGGGCTAAATGAAGTTTAGGATAGATTCTAATCCAATACGCCAGAATATAGGATACAGGGAGGGAGGATGGTTGGGTATGACTGGACTATTGGGATAAGTTTTGCCTTAAAAGGCAAATAGACAATTTATAGAACACTCGTGTGTATGGAGTTATGGGATTTCATAAAGGGCCCAGGGTTCCAAGTTTGGCAGAAGTAAGTGTGAGCACAAGGATGGTTTGTTAGGATACAGGCACACAGAGAGAAAAGAACATCTAGGGCCAAAGGAGAGCACAGCCATCTGCAAGCTCAGGTGAGAGGCCTCAGAAGAAACCAGTGCTGCTGATACCTTGCTGACATGGTGAACCAGTCTCCGGAATTGTGAGGAATAAATTTCTGTCATCTCTGTCACCCAATCTGTGGTAGAATGCCATCTTCCCAGTATGAATGACCAGTTCCTTCCTGAACTCTCAGTAGCCATGATTATCCACACAAGACCTGCACAACATAGGGACCACTGACATTCTGTTAGAGGGTGGAAGGGCTCATGAGGCCCTGCCCTTCTCTGAATATACAGAGGCAATTAACTTGCTAAGAGGGTAAGACTTTTCCTTCCGTGTGGTAAGTCACTTGTTAGTTGGCATGTATCTGTAAGCAACTTCAGTAACCTCATTGGTTCACCAAACTCAACTTGAGTGGAGTCAATTCTCTGGTCTGTGGCCGGTGCCCCAACCAGGATGAATGGATATTTATTCATCTTCCTGGGAAAAGTTCATACAACACAGCAGCCCTAGCAGACTAATGAAGTTAGATAATCATAGTCACTACCCATATTCATGGTATGGATGGACAAATTTGTACTTAGGGAGAACGTTTGAGAAGTCAGGCAGGCCGGGCTGTGGAAATGGGAAGGTAGAGTTAAAGGAAAGGTATGTGAGAGGCTGTGGCATCTATGTACCTATCATTCTTGAGATGGGTCAGAACTGCTGCTGTGGGCTGACATTAGAAAGAAAAGGTAGGCACGTGGAGATGGAGAACAAGCTAGAAGCCACCAGGTAACTCCTACCTCTCTGATCTGACCTTAGGATAGTCACTAGGATAGACTCATGATGATAGAAGTGATGACCGCTTTATCTCTACTCCCCAAGTCTCATGAGAATTTCACTTTAGCCAACTTCAAATCAAAACCTTAGAGAGAGAGGAATCCTGAATCACAGCTTCCATCTCGAGCCAGTTGAAAATAGAATGATGCAGCTCAATAACCTTTGAGATCCTCTGAAGAGAAAAGGGAATGTAAGGTACAGCAAGCTGTGTAAGTACAGGAACTGTGTTCCTGATCACTTACACTCTGGAAGCTCTTAAAAGTCTTGCTGCAAAGAAACCCATTTAATTTTATCAGGCAGTTCACAGACTTCTTTGATCACTCCACCTCCTTTCTCCTGAGCATATCGATGTTAATAACCTGAGATCCCTAGTATGGGACTTAGAACACGCTGCCTGCTGGCTGCCCCGTCGCACAGGCGATCAACTGGCTTTCTGACCACGTGCCACCTCCTTGAACACATTTTCTCCCTCAGAAGACTTTCCTCCTTAAGCCTTCACCTGTCTTCTTTTGCTAGTCCTTGTCCTGGCCCTGGTCTCACAGCACCATCTCTGAGCATTGAGCCCGACACCCTCAGTGTGATGAATGGGACACCCTCAGTGTGATGAATGGGAGCAGGAGGAAGCTCAGCACCACCAGCAGATCAGACGTGATGAGGTGAATGGAGGGATGCTGGAGGACTCGGGTAGGGTGGGTTCCTGGCTGCCCACTTCCAACATAATCTGTTCCTCCAAACTGTTGAGTGGTAATTTCATCTTTTGAGCAAATTATGTCAACTTTCTTGTACACACGTAGTTACAAGCTGCTTTCTTGGGCTAGCATGGAGTGAAGTCAGGAAGAGAATCTTAGATGGCTCAGGAAAGGCCCTTGGGAAAGTGGTACGCACGTGACTGGTACACACGTGACTCTCATCTATCACACGGGTCCAAACTGCAAAACATCTGAGGCCCTGCTGTTAGAGACAAATGACCGGGATTATTATTTGGATAACACTAAATAATCAACCAGATGTTTCTGAATCTCCCGCTCAAGGTCCAGGCTACTGTGATGTTTGTACTTCATCTTACCAGGTTCTGTGGATCTGAGCAAATACATTCTGGAGATGTATTTGAACAAACACTGAAGATGCCAGAAAACCTGGCTGTCAGCCCAGACAGAGCAGGGCAGAGGTAGCTTTGCATTATATCCAGGCTCTCATTTGATTATTAAATTTTATGCAAATCCATACACGTCTTGGAATTGGAAAAATAAAAATAACGAGACAGATATTTTGGACAAGATTGTTGCCTTGGTTAGCTTGTCAGGGTTTTAAATAGCTGTTATCGGGAAAGCTGTCTACAAAGAGTACATTCCTTTTCCGGCCTCCCATGACCCTGCCCCAGGGGTCAGTGGGCAGAGGCTCTATAATTACCTCTCAAGGGTTTAATGACATGAGAGGGAATTTTGAAGTCTTAGGTTGGTCAAAGCAGGCGCCTATCTTCACTTGGGTGTGGTTCACAAATCTCCTTGCTTTTTTCAGATAAAAACAGTTCCAAGAATTCCAGAGAGATGAGATTTCCTAAAGAGGCCTAGAGATGGAAATAGATATATTTATTTTAAGCAGCATGTAAACCTGGCCCTAAAGACCACCTCTCCTCCCCTTCAACTCTGTGTGTACTTAGGATTCGAAGAGAGAGGTATTTGGGGCACTTTACCATACTTCTTGGGGGAAAGTTTCTCTGTGAAGGAGCAGTCCCAGCCTCTCTCAGAGTAACAGGTGTAAATAATGTGTGTGTGTGTGTGTGTGTGTGTGTGTGTGTGTGTGTGT
>NW_008327991.1:168396-187949 GCF_000622305.1 Nannospalax galili
ATGAGTGTGTTTGAGAGACTATATGTGTGAAAGAGGAGAGGGAGAGAGAGAGAGAGAGGGAGAGAGAGAGAGAGAGAGAGAGAGAGTGAGAAGGTGGCAGTGAAGTGATCACCTTGGATCAAAACCATCCCTGGGTTTCCTCAGCCTCCTGACCTTCATGCAATAGGGCTGATTGGGTAGCCCTGTCACCAGGACACCAGGGAAGAGCAAGCAGACATTGTGGGCTGGCTTTTTAGTTTGCAATGCTTTCCCCTAGGCCAGTTCCATCTGGAGCAAGGACGCTGGCCAGGTTGCATTTTCCCAGGAACCAGCAGAGGGAGCTGGGATTGGGAGCCAGGCGCCTCCGAGGGCCTCAGACAAAGCATTAACAATTCGAACGTCCATCTGTTTTTCTTCGTTTATGACACCAAACATATGATGACGGGCCTCTCTTTAAAGTTGTAGGTGGCTCCATGTTCCTCAGCTGATCAAAAGAGCTTAGTTTTCCCTGGACTCCCCCATTTGGGTAGCAGACTCCCACAGAAAACTGTGGTCCTAATGAAGGACAGTCTGCTGCCTGTGCCTTTCCCGTGAGCTCCCCACCCAAACCCCATGCTTAGAAAGGCCTGGAAGGGTGGGAGCAGCTGTCTGCATGCTGGAGACACTGAGTGTGCTGTCACAGACACCAGGGAAGTGGAGTGGCCTCTCCAGAAGGTGGCTATGTGAGGTATTTGAGGATAAATGTTTTCAAGGACCAATTTGAACCAGGTGAGAGGCTGCTGAGGCACTCGGGAGAAGAATGTGTCAGCCGACAGTGTGGATCTTCAGCTGGTGAGGCCGGGCAGCATGAGGAGAGATGCTCAAGAGAGAGCTTTGCTTTATGACCATTCCTTTCGTTTCCATTTGGGGTCTAGTACATACCACAGATGTCTGCTGTGCACACATTGAGAGCACACAGTTTGATGACTACTGACTAGAAAGATACCCAAGTGATACCACTTAGACTAGACTACGGGGCATTTCAGGCAGCCAAGAAATTTTCTTTGTGCCACTTCTTGGGTGGTATCTACTCTCCCAAGGTCATGTCTGTTTTGACTCCTGTCAGCATGGGTATGTTTTGCTAGTTGCTGAATTCATCGGTGTGTCCACATTTGTGTCTGGCTACTTGTGTCTATATGAGCTCTCACTGTTGTATTAGGCACTAGTGGGTCCTTCTTTCTTTTTTCTGAAAAATATTTTATTTATTATTTTTATTTTATGTGTATGTGTGTATTGCCTGCATGTAGGTAAGTCCACTCATGTCGTACAATGCCCATGGAGAACAGAGGAGACTGTTGGATCCTCTGGAACTGGAGTTACAGACAGTTGTTAGCTGCCATCTGAGTATGGGGTTCAAACCCGGGTCTTCTGCAAGAACAGTCAGTGTTCTTAACCATTGAGCCATCTCTCCAGCCCCTAAGGGTCCTTTTTCTTAATGCTGGTTAGCATTTCACTGAATCAGCACACCACGATTTATTTGTTCATTTTTCTAAAGATGTAGATTTTTTATTTGATCAGTGTTTTGGCTGTTACAAAGGGAGCTACTGTGAGCACACATTCCTGCACAAGTCTTTATGAGACCAGGGACCTTCTTTTGGTTCTTCTGTGTTGCACATGCACTGAGAACATAAAGTCACTGGCTATAGAGCAAGTTTACGTTGAGCATTAGTTGATTCTGCCTAATAGCTTGTGTAGTGTTGAAGCAGTTTTCACTCTTGCCCGCAGTGAAGGGAAGGGTTGTGCTGGAGAGCTTTGAAGCCAGCACCATCTCAGCCATGTCTCTAGCTTAATTCCATACTGTTTTGCAGGTTCCCCTGCAGGCTCCACTTAGACCAACACCATGCCCTATCACGACTGGGGTCATGATCAGGGCTTCACTGAGCAGGACTTTTGATACAGAAGGAGTTTAAGGTCCATGGTCAATGCTCTGAATCTGTGATTCATGGTGCTGTTTGCGTGCTGCAATGCTGTGACTGTCCTGTGGTGGTTGACAAAACTTACTGAACCTCCAGCACGGGCCACATTTTCCTTGAAAGAATCTAATGGGATAGGTAACATTATTCCTGTTTGGAAACTGAGGAAGGCTTGATGAGGTTAGACAGCACACCCTAGGCACCCTAGGCACCCTAGGCACGGCACACCCTAGGCACCCTAGGCACGGCACCCCCTAGGCTCCCTATGCCCGGCACACCCTAGGCACGGCACACCCTAGGCCCAGCACACCCTAGGCACCCTAGGCATGGTGCACCCTAGGCACCCTAGGCACGGCACACCCTAGGCACGGGACACCCTAGGCACAGCACACCCTAGGCACCCTAGGCATGGTGCACCCTAGGCACCCTAGGCACGGCACACCCTAGGCACGGGACACCCTAGGCACAGCACACCCTAGGCACCCTAGGCATGGTGCACCCTAGGCACCCTAGGCACGGCACACCCTAGGCACGGGACACCCTAGGCACAGCACACCCTAGGCACCCTAGGCATGGTGCACCCTAGGCACCCTAGGCACGGCACACCCTAGGCACGGGACACCCTAGGCACAGCACACCCTAGGCACCCTAGGCATGGTGCACCCTAGGCACCCTAGGCACGGCACACCCTAGGCACGGGACACCCTAGGCACAGCACACCCTAGGCACCCTAGGCATGGTGCACCCTAGGCACCCTAGGCACGGCACACCCTAGGCACGGGACACCCTAGGCACAGCACACCCTAGGCACCCTAGGCATGGTGCACCCTAGGCACCCTAGGCACGGCACACCCTAGGCACGGGACACCCTAGGCACAGCACACCCTAGGCACCCTAGGCATGGTGCACCCTAGGCACCCTAGGCACGGCACACCCTAGGCACGGGACACCCTAGGCACAGCACACCCTAGGCACCCTAGGCATGGTGCACCCTAGGCACCCTAGGCACGGCACACCCTAGGCACGGGACACCCTAGGCACAGCACACCCTAGGCACCCTAGGCATGGTGCACCCTAGGCACCCTAGGCACGGCACACCCTAGGCACGGGACACCCTAGGCACAGCACACCCTAGGCACCCTAGGCATGGTGCACCCTAGGCACCCTAGGCACGGCACACCCTAGGCACGGGACACCCTAGGCACAGCACACCCTAGGCACCCTAGGCATGGTGCACCCTAGGCACCCTAGGCACGGCACACCCTAGGCACGGGACACCCTAGGCACAGCACACCCTAGGCACCCTAGGCATGGTGCACCCTAGGCACCCTAGGCACGGCACACCCTAGGCACGGGACACCCTAGGCACAGCACACCCTAGGCACCCTAGGCATGGTGCACCCTAGGCACCCTAGGCACGGCACACCCTAGGCACGGCACACCCTAGGCACAGCACACCCTAGGCACCCTAGGCATGGTGCACCCATGCAGCAGTAAGGAGAAGGGCTGGGACTCATGCACTTGTCTAAGCACAACTTTTTTCATTCTCTTTCATTTTTTTATGCTATTTATTCTTTGGAAAAATGCATATTTCGGACAAATTCAAAAGCATACAAATAGAACACATGAAGGTGAGCAAGTCATGCCTCCGGCTCCCTGTGCATCCATTTCTTTCTTAGAGCCAACTACTTACTGGCACTGTGTGCTTCCAGAGAATGTCTGTGTGTTTACAAATGCATTCGGTACTCTGAATGGTCTCCTGCAGACATCGTCCTGCACTGGCCTTTCTGTGTTGAACAAAGCATGCCAGATAACTTTCTGCTTGGGAATACACAATGGCCACTTTTCCACAGCCACGCCGAGTTATTTCCTCACTCTTCTTTTGGTAGGCATTTAGGATATTTCTAATTGTGTGTTTTTATGAACAAAGCTGTCACAGACATCTATATGTATGCTGCTTGCAGCATGCCAGTATATCTGTAAAAGAAGCATCTGGAAATGGGGATTGCTGAGCACACAGCTTACATTCCATAAATGTCACCAACCAACCCTCCACAGAGTAAAATCAGGCCACCAACTTCAGAGAATTCAGGAGATATTGATCTCAGAGAATATTCATCATCGTCCCAACTGACAGGCCTGCTGCGTTGTATCTGCTGACCGTGAATGAAAGAACTCTGCCTCCAGCAAGCCCGGCAGGCAGTTTCTGTGGCAGGTGCTAGCGCCCCACGTGCTCCTCAGCATTACAGTTATTCCTTAACTTCTCTGTGATGTTCTTGTCCTGGTGGGGTTGACTGCAGGTTTGACAGGAAGATCAAAGTTAAGAAATCCTTTTGCACCTTTGTCCATTTTCCTTCAGCTCTGACACTTCATAGCTGGTATTTTTAGTGTTTCTCATCTCTGTGACCAAATTCCTGATAGATACAACTTGAGGGAAAAAGTTATTTTGGCTCATGGTTCCAGGGTTGTTTCATTCCAATATGAAAGGAATGGCATGAAAATGAGAGTATCCTTATCAGTAGGGGCAGGAGCCTGTAGGGATCCTCATACAGAGGATGCACAGGAAGCAGAGAATGGGCTAGAATCAGGGCCAGGTACAATCTTCTGAAGTCTACCCCTACTGACCCATTTTTTTCCAAGTAGACTCCATATACTGAAGGTTCAACAGTCTCCCAGAACCTCCAGCTAGGAACCATATGGTCAAACACATGAGTCTGTGGAGGGCATTTCAGACTCAAACTATAACAGTGTATGATTGTTAATTATCCCCAGCAAAATGGACAACTTTATCAGGCTTTCAAAAGGATGTTCCTTGTGCCTTTCCCCCACCTTCTCTCTTTGTCTCTTCCTCCTTCTCTCTCTCCTTCCTTCATTCCTTTGTTCTTCTGCCTCTTTCTTCCCCTTCTTCTTCTTTCTCCCCCCTCATCCTCTCCTCCTCCCCCTCCCCTCCCCCTCCTCCTTCTCCTCCTCCCCCCTGTCCTCTCTCCTCCTCCTTCTCCTCCCCATCCTCTCTCCTCTTCCTCCTCCTCCTCATCCTGTTTCTCCTCCTCCTTGTCCTCCTCTTCCACCTCTTCTTTTTGTAACCAGTTGAGTTCAGTTACTGCCACTCTTATGCATATGAGTGTACAGCCACCCACTGCAGCATGGGAAACCTATCAGGGACCATAACCTTGAAGAAGACTGACTCTACCCCAGCAGCCATGGAATGCCAAGAGCTCTTGAACTAGGAGTGGGGCCTTGTGATCCCCTCCCACTTCCATTGTGAGATGTTGATGAACTTGATATTATGTGGGTCTTTGTGTGTGTGTGTGTGTGTGTGTATGTGTGTGTGTATGTATATTTCCCACACCCAGATTAGCAGTCACACAGTCAACTGGTATTTTCATTATGCAGATCTTGTCAGGCTACCATACTGTGGAGATTTCATTAATTAGCAGCAGATGTCTTGTCCTCTGGGTCTTACATTCTTTCCACCCCCTCCCTCTCCTCCTCCTCCTCCTCCTTCTCCTCCTTCTCCTTCTCCTCCTCCTCCTTCTTGTAGAACTGGGGATTGAACCAAAGTCTCAGGCAGGCCATGGACGTGCCGTGTCACCTGATCTATATCCCCAGACCTTCCTTGTGCTTTTCTCTATTCACCATTTAATGCTGAAATTCTCCTCAAATATGGAAAGGATTAATTTCAGCAACAATGTTAGAGGAGAACTCAGAGGGAGGGGCTTCTCCTCCTCCTCCTTCTTGTAGAACTGGGGATTGAACCAAAGTCTCAGGCAGGCCATGGACGTGCCGTGTCACCTGATCTATATCCCCAGACCTTCCTTGTGCTTTTCTCTATTCACCATTTAATGCTGAAATTCTCCTCAAATATGGAAAGGATTAATTTCAGCAACAATGTTAGAGGAGAACTCAGAGGGAGGGGCCAGTGTGAACAGCAATAAACTTACCACTGACAGTCTCAGATGAAAGTCAGAGGCCCATGGGGTAGAGGGCTTTTCTACAGATGGTTTTCTATATGAAGAGTTTCACCCCTTCTCTCTGTCCTCAGTGCCTGAAGAGACTTGGCAGTAGTAGAAGAGGTGCCCCTTTTCTGGGAGAAAAAGTTCCTGCCAACCACAGGCTTCATTTACATTTCATCGACTTATTAAAATGAGATCCAAATGTTTCATTGCTCTCAATTACATTTATTAATGGAAGCAAAAGCTTCTGAGGGTGAAGCTTATTGAAACATATGGTTAACCTTCCACCTTTGAAAGCCTGAGGCTGAGGAACACAGGGAGGCAAGTAGCAGGATTTTAATAACCATTTTTTTTGTCCCTCACAATAATTAAATAAAAGAACTCCCCTCTTACATTATGGTTGAGAATTGGCCAGTTTAAATAAGAACAATCAAGGAAACCACAGATGTACTCAAAGATCATGGCTAACATCTGTAGATGTAGGCTTCTGCAGTGCAAATTCTCATCCTGGAACTTTCCTTCTCCAACTTTGATTTATTTCTCAATAGTTTTGATACTTTGTCTGAGAATGGTTATGGATACTGCCTTCCATAAGGACACCGAATCTCCGAATGCCATGGTGGTCTTGTGCAGAAGGGCTCAGTCTGTGACAGGAGAACAGAGAGGGGTTTAAGTACCCCAGGTCACCAGAAAGCATTTTTAGGATGACGTAGGTTTGGGCTTTAGTTTGAAGAACGGATGGAATTTGTTCATATGAAAAGGAGGGAGAAGGTACCGAGGCAGGAGACACTGGTAGGGCAAATATGTGGAAACAAGATTAGAAGAGCTCTGGAGATGGCGGCTTGGCTTTAAAGAAGGGTTCATGCAGGATGGTGGCAAATTGAGTTCTAAGTAGGGTTGGGACTCTGGCATAAGATGCCCAATGCGTTTGCGTGTTAGCTTTCTGTGATCCCTTGGGGATTAGTGATGGGGGACTACAATAACAGGAGGGGTGTTTCCAAAGGATGTTCCAGTGATGGAACAAGCTGTGGAACGTGGAGGAGTTCAGCAAATTTTCACCTGGCATCTGTGTCATACAAAGAGATTGGTTCTGGAGATAGGTACCAGCTCTCCCCTAGCCACGAAGAGCCCCAGGTCTCATGGGGGAACGCTGGTCAAAGGTGGGAGTCAAGGAAGATCAGTCAGGAGACAGAAGGGGTCTCAGGTATGAAAAGATGAAAAACACAGGTTTGAATCAAGATATTTGTAGAGTGCCTAGAACATAGAGGGGTAGGATTTTGAACAAGAAAGCAAGAGGCCAAGAGGAATGACCAGGTTTTGATGATGGATTGAGGAGTTGGCAACATTCACTGAGTGCCTCCTGAGAACCCTACCCACAGGTCTTCTCAACTATAACATGGTTGTCAGTGTAGGCTGGCTAGTTCTTTTTTCATTAACACAATCCTGTGCGTGGGAGAATGACAGTAGCCACACCCTATCCCAACTGTGACAACCAAACTGCCCAGCATTCCCTGGGGAGCAGAAGTGCTCCAACTGAGAATCGTTGTCCTACAAGGCAGGTGTACTATAGCCTTCACTAAAGTCTCAGGACAGTGAGTGACTTCCTTAGGGTGCCTTGGCTACAGAATGTTGGAACGAGGTTCCAAACACCAGCTGAAGGTCAGAAAGTGAATCAATTATACCAAGGGGCTGAGGAGAAATGACTGTTGATCTCCACCATGCCCTGGAAACCATTTCCTGTCTGTGTTTTGGGAGGGGATGTGAGGCAGGGTGGCAGGATCCTACGCTGAAGGAAGGAGCCACTGGTTAACTGCAATTCTTCCAAGACACAGATTCTTGATATTTAAGAATCAAAGAGAAAAACTTATTTTTCTACACATTATCCTTCTGGGCTTCAGTGAATGTGTTCCTGATATAGTATGATATTTTAGAAGTGATTATTTAGTCTGTTTTGGATGAAAATACATTTGGTAGTTAAAAAGTTGATTGGCTACAAAACATTTTTCCCTTTAATCTAAAGATGATGTTTGCTTCTCTCCAAATCTAATTAAGGTCTCACAAAGCTACTGTAACATCTATTGATCTGTCAGTTTGTCTCACAATGGAGTAATGTAAAGAAAATTTATAAATCCAAACACCTGGTGAATCAGTTAGAAATCATGTTTCTTCTCAGGGTAACTTCCCTGCCTGTTCCAACTGGTTTCACGCTGTTTCTTGGTACTCAGTTATTCACTCAACAAAGTAATATTGCAAATTTAATAATACTGAGTTTGAAGCCAGAGACATGTAGATAAGACAGCTTTACCCTTAAGATGATCAAGTCTGTTAATAGTACACAGACTCCTTTCCAAGATGACCCGAAAGTGTGACAGGAGTCTCATGTATGATGGGATGTGAGGTGCCCTGGGGAGAAACATGCAAAATATGCAAAGGCCCAGAGCATGACAGCTCGTGGTTTTAGAGAAGTGCCTGTCATTTTGCAAGAAAGAAAGTTAGTAAGGACACAGCATAGACTTCAGGCAAACTGAGCCCTGCAGGTCCTTTCTCTTTCCCTTCTTTGTTTCTGTTTTGTGGATTTCCAGCCCAGCTCCCAGTCCCTTGTCACTTCATATGTCAAGTCTCCCTCTGTAAAGTCTTCTTCAAATCGACTGTCCCTGTCCCTGTCCCTTCTTGGACATTTCATGGTCTCAGAGCCCAACTTTCTCTCTCTGTCTCTCTCTCTGTCTCTCTGTCTTTGTCTGTCTGTCTGTCTCTCTCTCTCTCACACACACACAGAGCTCAGTGGTAGAGCACTTATTTAGCATTTTCAAGGTCTTAGGGTCAATTCACAGTACCAAAGAAGGTAGAGGATGAGGAGAAAATAAAGGAGGAGGAAGGGGAGAAAGTGAGGGGGGGCAGGGAGGAAAAAGAGAAGAGGAGGAGGAGGAGGAGGAGGAGGAGGAGCATTTCTGTCTCAAACCTGATCTTTCCTTCTGTATTCTGTAGCCCACCGAGTGGCATCGACAGCGTTTCAAGTGCCTTTCAGAAAACTAGGCAAACTTGTAGAGCTGTTTTCTTCTCCAAGCCTGTCAGACATGAAGCCTGGCAGAGTCTCCCATAAAGTCATTTTGAGAACATGCAGCTTCCTGTCCCTCTCTCTTCATTATTAGTTTAAAGACCATTCTCTCTTGCTGGGATACAACCTTAGCCACACTTCTGTCTTGAGGGGAATCCCAGTATCTTTTTAACCTCTGATTCAGAACTCATCTTTCTTTAATTGCATTGTTCAGGCAAACTTCCGAGACAGTAGTTAAAATCCTAAAATGAAATCTTAAATGTTTCCTAGCCTCACTCCTTCTGCCCTTTCCAACAAACTTCTCACTAACACAGACCATGGAATTGTACAGAGCTTGATGATTGAATGGAAGCGCTTTGATTCTGTGGGTGTGATACTGAGTGAGGTTTTAGCGTGGCGTTGCATTCTGTGAATCCCTACCTAGTCTCATCTTGGCCTGTTGTTCAGATTAATAGGGTTTAGCCCAAGACCTTTCTCCATGTTCTGACATCTCATTTTCTGGCCTGGAGAAGGAGAATTCCCTGTCCTGTCAGTAGATTATTATCGAATGTTCTGCCTTATACTCAATATATACCAGGCATGAGAGCTCTTCAAAGGGAAGCTGGACTTTTCTTTTATTAGCAGGCTTTGGTGATTTCATAAAAAGGAGACTTGGAACTTTATCCTAGAGCATTTGTGAGGAATTCAGAGCACTAATAGATTTTCATTTGGCGAGAATAAATCTGTCTAACCCAGCAATGCTGCTGGCCTGTTCATTTCTTTATTAGCCAGAACAGCATCTTATGTGCTAACGCCTTCACAACATAAAAAGTGTTTTCTCATGTTATCTCATTTTTAATTTTTGATCTCTGTGGAATTGGTATGGCAATCGTTACTATTTGAGAGGCGGAAGTAGGATTTCAACTAGAGTTCCGTGAACTTGCAGCTCGGTGCCCATTAGATAATGATGCAATGTATTCTTTGGGAAATAATCTGTCTTTGTAGCACTGAGGTTTCCAAAGTGGTCTAATGTATTTTTTCTTTTTATTTTATATAAAGAAAGCACCTCATTTTCTACATTTATCCCTTTGATTCCTTTTTTAAAAATAAATTTTCTCTTTAACAAAATTTTTATTTATTTTAATTTTTAATGTGTATGAATGTATTTCTTGCATATATGTAAGTGCACCCAGGTCATGCAATGCCTGTAAAGGTCAGAAAAAGGTGTTGGATTCCCTGGAACTAGAGCTAAGGACAGTTGTTAGACACCATGTGGGTGCTGGCGTTTAAACCTGGGTCTTCTGCAAGAACAGTCAGTGCTTTTAACCACTGAGCCATCTCTCCAGCCCCCGATTTCTTATCTTACTCTCAGCACTGGTAAAATAATCACAAAGGACAGTAGTTAAAATTCTCTTTCTGTTCTGAAACTTTTTAAAGATTAGCCAGACATTAGTACTGTCTCAGAGTTTAGCACCTTGGACAGTGCCTACACTTTGCCCATCACTCTAGTCACTGCCTTCAAATTCTTAGCTGAATTTCAGTCTTACAAGATCTGATCACTGTACAGTGATGCACTTATAGTTAATGATACTGCACTAGACAATTAAAGATTTCTTAAGAGGAACAATTTCATGACACATATCTTTTACTAGAATAAAAAAAAATTATCTGAGCACCTAAGGGCATTTTTGCTGTGCTTGGGTATCATGAGACCATTTTAACCCAAAGAACGAGGAAAGGGAACCACACTATCTGTAGAAGACAGTACTGCACATTAGTAAAAAATGGGTTCTATTGAAGAACTCACTAAGCAAGGGCCAGGCTGCACTCATTGTGGACTCATCATGGAACCTGAGATTTTGTGGCTTTGATTTGTAGGGCTCACCACACAAATATGAGGGAAGCAGTGCTTGTTATACATGGTCAAGAAGAACCCACCGAGTCAGTGCCAATATGTATGCTCAGCTAGATCACTCTGAGCGAGAGCTCTCTCCACCCCCGCTTCCTGAATTCCCCCTTCAAAAATCAGCTCTGATGTCACCTCCTCTGGACAGTCTCTTGTCCTTCAGCTCAAAGTGAATTGCTCATTCCTGTGGGATCCTATGACACTTTTGTTCTTTGTGGTTATGTATCTTAAAACTAGGCAGTGTGATATAGTAAAGAATGTGACTGCATTGTTGGGCTTGAATCCCAACTCTACCCACCAGTTCTGTGACTTTGGGGGAGCGGTTATTCGTACTTATCCACCCATGACACGATGTCTACGATGATAAAACCACTGACTCCACAGAGCTGTTGCTCTGCACAGCATTTACAGAATACTCTGTAACTGCCATTATCATGGTGAGCACCATGTGACCGTGTAAGAGTTATTGGAATCCTACCACACTGAGTGCATGATTAGTTTCCACAGGAATATTTTAAGTTCCGTATGTTACATAATAAATGCTCAATATTTATTTGCTTATTAGATTATTTATCCAAGTTAATCAAAACATATAGAGAAAGTAGTGTTGAGTAGGTCAGTCAATCACAACGTAAAGTGATGATCAAGAAACTAACCCATGTGAAAATTTGTAGACTTATTATACTCTCTACAATATAAAATTGGTATTTACTATAATAACCCCTTCAAGAACCAAACACAATAACCTAATACCTATGAGACTTTTCAACAAATGTCTAATGAGTAAAAGTTCCTTCCAAAGTTTAAACAAGAATCAATTTACAAAAAAAGTCACCCAATCTCTTTTCAGAATTGGTTCTCTAGGATATGGGGTGGGGGGTCTACTGTGTTGTGAGCAATCCACTGAGGGACCCCAAAAGTACTCTTTGAATGCAGAAATATTCTTTTTAATTTATTTTAACTTTTTATTTAGAAAAGACTAGATTGACAGGATATTGCAAAGGCAGTAGACAGCGTCTTATGTCCTCATTTCCTAATTCCTCTCAATCGCTGCATCTTTTGTCATGGTAGTGTAATGTAAAATAGAAGAATTGATGTCAGAACAGTGTGTCTGTTGTCCTCCCTCTCAATCTTAACTTTGCATCTCTGAGAAAGTGAGAGAAGGGTTTCAGTAGAGACAATTGAAAAGCTGCCTTGAGCACATTGACCAAAGAGCCACTGGTTGGGATCTCAACCCCCTCACGCACAAGACACCCTACAGGTGATGTACACGGCAGCTTGAAGATTGCCCAGGGTCACTATAATGTCCAGACATGGAAGAGGCAGGCTATTTCAGATCTCAAGATTTATGTGTGGGGTTTCCTAAACCTTACTTCCCTTTTGCATTTTCTTTTACTTGACCATTACTTAACTCCAGATCATAATTCATCAATGGATCTCCTCATCTGAGCTTGATTATGAACACAGCATTCCAAGGGTCCTATCCTCACTTATGAGAAGGATCAAAGGTAGAGCCAAGTGCAGCTGAAATGCCCACCACGTAGCCCTATTTATGAAGCTGCAAATAACCTGCTTACTGAGGTGTCGGCGATGGTATTTTATAGTGGTTTAGAACACCACATGAAGGCCTTTTACTTGGCATGCTTAATTTTAAATAGGTCCTTAAACTGTAGGGCATCTAAATGCCAGTGTTCTTTGAATATTTATACGCTTTCTTCATGGAGAAAAGAAGTAGGAATAGTCAAGATAGATGGAAACACGAGGCTCCTGTCCTCAGTGTGAAAGGATAGGAACCAAGAGAGGTGGTTTCTGTGATTAGTAGGAGTGGGATAAGTGGTATTGAACACCTGAGACTGTGGTGCAATTCCCGTTCTGCAAAGAGCATGGCAGCCAGGGGGTGACAGGCCGCCCACTCTTATGTACAGGATTTGTGGGACTCTACAAGAGCCATTGTAGATCCAAGGCCTACTATGCGTCAAATTCCTTTCAGTATTTAACCCAATTCCCTGTGACCGACAGACAGGTTTTAACTGGCCCACCAGAGATAGCAGGAGTGAGGCTTGATAAGTTAACAGCAGATTCAGACACAGGGAGCATGGATCCAGAGTTTGGCGTCTGTTTGCCCTTGTGGATTCACTAGCCACGCTTCTTTACTGCACAATGAGGATGAGAAGAAACACTTGCATGTCAGAATGAGATCATCATCATAAACATATTCCAGTGCCATGTTTATAGTGTTTGATCAATGTTAACTCTCACTGTTAACTTATTATTTTGATTATCGAAGAGCACTTGCTGTGTGCAAGGCACTCTGCCAAGCTCTTTGCAAATCTCAACTCCTTTGATCACGAGGAAATAGGATCATTGTCATCTTCTAGATGGTGGGTAATGGTACATGTACAGAGAGGTTAGCCAGATCACCCAAGGACACACAGCTAGGCCATGGCAGAGCCAGGGCTCTACCCGAAGCAGTTTGGCTCCACAGCTTCTTCCCTGAGCACTCTCTGTGCTGCCTGAGTTCGTGGGGTGATTTCTGGGATCATTGTAAGTACTGTTGGGCTACAAACTTTGCTAAGTCTGGACCTGGGGAATCTCACCTTGGAGCCTGCATTGACCTCACTTGGAGAGGTATCCTGTCAGACAAAGGGCCCCATTTCAAGGTCCTGATTCTGAGAGACTTTGTGAGGCGAGAGAATGTGCACTTCTCACAATTTTATAGGTGAGGCTGGTGCTGCTTCTCTGGCAGCCCTACTCTGAGCACTGTGGGAAAGAGAGAAGGCCAGGCATGGTCCCTCCTACATCCAGCATGGTGCAGTGCAAGAGCCCCTCTCAGCTCTGCCCTCCATGTCCTCCTGGCAAAGTCAGGTTCACCTCCTCTGAACCCTTACTTTCTCCTGTTCTTTTCTTGGCCCTTTAGGGATCTACAGTCAGTGATGCTCTATCCATCCATGAAGGCCTGCTTCATGGGTGCATGACTAGTGTGCCAGTGTAGACACACAGGCCCCATGTTCAAAATAGTCCCATATTTGTACTGTAATGCTTCAGGGTTGTCTGGAAATTCACAATCATTTATCTCTAAATTGTGACTTATATGGGAAATACAGAGTGTGGGAGCTAAGCTTTGTCTCACCATGGCAGGCCCTCTGGGACGGAGTCTAAGCTGCCTATTGTCTGTTCTCTAGTATCCTGGGACTTACCTACCCTCCTCCCATTTCTGTCCTGTACAGCTCAGGGAGAGGGGTCAGGTTGCATCGGTAGGAGGAAGTTTGTGGTCCAAGGTCAACTTCTGCCCAGGTAAGTCTAGGTGTAGAGATAGGGAGGTCCTCGCATTTCAGCATAGAACAAGGTGAAAACCGCTCTCCTTCTGGGACAGCTGTGTCATAGCACATTTGGAGGAGACTCTCGAGGGCCTCTCATTCTTCTTCAATCCAGGTGCCAAGTATGTCCTGGTATAGGGAAGCAGTCCCTTGGGGGTGCCCATTTGCTATGAGTTGAGGAGCTCATCTGCAGGGAGATATCATTTTCTTCCTGGCTGTTGGTCAAGGATCTCCATTTTCTTTTTGCTCTGGGATCTACAAAATAAGTACCTGCCTTAATGGAACTTCAGCTTGGTTGTCCTGCACCACAGCTGCAGGTCCTAAAGTACTTACGGATGTGTGGTTCTTCCTTATATCCTCAGCATGGGACTGGCACACAGTGAGTGCCAGACATGGAGGGGTGAGCTGACTCATGTGGACTCTGTAGTTGTCTTTCTTTACAGCAAGGGGTATGAAGGCAAGTAAATCAGATTGAAGTCTCTCTCTCTCTCTCGAGATCACTTGGAACAGGTATCACGAGGTCTCCTCTCTTCAGGCCGTTTCCTCATTTGTGTATCTGTTTATTTTAAAAATCTTCCTGGAATGCTCCAGTAATGCAGTCAGTTAACACAAGGTACCTACAGAGAAGGTCTTCCTGAAGAGTGATGAGGTTTAAGATCAGGAACATAGAGACAATAAGGAAACCCCCCTTTCCATAAGCTCATGGGGGAGGATGACAGAGATGAGAACACAGCATGGTAGCTGCTCTAAGGGGGACATGGAAGGAGGAGGAGGATGGGGGCAGGATGTGATTTGTTCAAACTGATGTGTGCCACTTCTGTCAAATTGACCTGTGGGCATATCTGTGAAGTGTTTTCTAGACTGTTGAGTGGTGTCTGGAGGAAGGACCAGACCACTGCAGGTGGTGCCACCCCTAGGCAGGTAGGTGGGCCTGGGCTGTATAAGAAAGGAGGCTGAGCACAGACTAGGGAGTAAGCCAGTAAGCAGTGTTCCTTTGTGGTCTGGGCTTCCATTCCTACCTCCAGGTTCCTGCCCCGAGTGCCTGCCTGACTTCTCTCAAAGACGAACTGTCCCTTGCTTGGATGCGTAAGAAGAAATAAGCCCTTTCCTCCCCAAGTTGCTTTTGGGCAGAGTAATTTATCACAGCGACAGGAAACTTCACTAATACGCTACCCTTCCCAGTGTGTCCTTCACAATGTGAAAATGATGGAATTGTAGCATGTGCAAGTGATGTCAGAAGATGGAAGCCTGTTTCTGGGCCAGGTGACTTCATCAGCAGGGATTCCATAGCAGTAGTGGCCTTACTTTCCTATGAGATCACTCCAGAGACTCTTCTCTGTGAGTAGGGCAGAGGAAGCATGAGAAACATCATCACTTGAGATCCGTTTTCCTGTGTGAGCATGCCTTTTCCTGCAGTTGGAGATGGTGACACTAATGACAGAGACTCTGGGGACTCTGCTTTCAGGTCAAAGAGCTGTGTGAAGGCTCCAACAGGGCCCTGCCCTTGTGAAGGAAAGGGTAGGACCACACTTTCATGTGGAGGTAGCTTCATTTAGGTAATCGCTTGTGGTCTTGGCCCTTAAGAACAAAACTCAATAAAAGCCAATATTTGAATGTGTTCATGGGTTTTCAGTGGTTAAGCATACCTGACTTGCAAGAGGACACATCACAGTCACACGTCACTCACTCATAGCTGCACCCGAGCAAGGGGGCGGAATATATGGTCCAGCTGCGTCCCAAGAAGCCACCATCATCTGGCTTCTGCCTCAGATACCTATGTTCTGTGAGATCAACGTGCCTGTAGTGTGGAGAAGCTGCTCAAGAGAAAATGGGTAGCTTTGGGGAAGAAATTCTGGAAGCTCAAAAGGCATGGCAGGTGTTGGGTGATGAGAGGAGGGAGGCCGTGTCGCTTAGAAGAGTATGTTTTTGTTTCTGTTGTTCTTTACATCTACTGAGACTGGAGCTGTCATTGCCACCCAGTAATTAGCTCATTTAAAACAATGTACTAGACACCTACAGATGTGTCAGAACTTCATACAAGTGCCGAGGATCTGGGTCCATTTTCATTCCATGGAGCTTCCAGACCAGGGGTGAGACAGAGTGCTATGCAGTTTCAGACGCTCTGCCTAGGAGTCTGCCTGAAGGAGATATGTGTGTGGGAGAGAAGTGTGTGGTGGGGGAGGGGGCACTTTGGGCAGGAAATGCAGGATTCACCAGACTTCAGAGGAGAGGGGAACAGCAAACTGCATCCTGAGAGATGAGGGCCTAACGCATAAGCACAAAATTTCTAAGAGAACCAAATGTGTTAAGATCTGAGATCAAATCCTAGCTCTGCCGGTTATTAGCTGTGTGGCCATTGACAAGTTGCAGAACTTTTCTCAACTTCATTTACTTCATCTGCAGAATGGGTCTAACAAGTTAGACTTTGCAACAGCATAACAACTGGTTAATTCATGGTGTTGAATGTGAGGCTTCTTAGGTGTGGAGCAGAGCAGGGAAGGCATTCCAGGTACAGAACGGCAAACACACAGATGTGTGATAGTGATGTGGCGGGGGCATGGTGAACTGACCAGAAGGTTGAGAGCAGAAATGAGCAAAAGTTCAGGGTGGAGGGTGATGAAGCTGGACTGGGGGTGCTTTTGAATACCCCCATGTCACAGGGGCATCTTGAAGGGCATGTATGTGAGTGCACCTGTGCCATGCAATGCTGTGGAGGTCAGAAGAGGGCTTCGGATTCCCCTGGAACTGGAGTTAAGGATGGTTTGTAGCCGCCATGTGGGTTCTGGGAATTGAACCCGGGTCTTCTTCAAGAGCAGTCAGCGCTCTTAACTGCTGAGCCATCCCTCCAGGCCCTTGAAGGGATTTCAGGCAATGGAACAGCAGAATGACAAGAGCCACTGCCACCCAAGTGTGCTGAAAACACTTTTCTGGAGACCTGGACTCTTGATTCTCGTAGCCATAGAGAGAGGCTGAAGTAAGGGGAAGCATCAGTGAGTGTCCTTTCTTTCCTGCTGCTGGTGATTTTCCTGCTTCCCTGGGTGTTGGGTGGCAGTTGGTTCCCATCAAAGGGGAAAGGGTCATAGCAGTGACCAAGCACCAACCAGGGCAACCTCTTGAATGGAGCTGAGAAGTGAACTAAGAATCAGCACAGAGGGAGAAGGAAGGCCCAGTTCACTAATTAGGCTAACTTCAAAACAAACAGAGGCTATGGGCTCAGCACATGGTATGGGGAAATATCAACAAGTATAAACGGGAAGGCATAACAACCATATGTTGGCTGTCTCCACCCACACAGTGCCTTCAGATATATCCACTCATCCCATGTTGTCTGAGGATGAATGGCAGGGAGACAAATGTATAGAACAGGAATGAACAGATGCACAGCTGTGTGGTAACAGCTGTCCCAGGACCTCTGCTTCTGCTGTGGGTACTGCCTTGGCTGATGGCAGCCTATTGTCCTGGTGGACATGTCTCAGGGTCATTACTCACAAGAATCCTAGCATCTTGATAGTTCCAAACCTGGGATTCTAAGCATAGCTTAGGGGTGAGTTCTTCTCCTTCTAAACAAGCTCTGAGCAGTTCTATCAGTCACTTTGTAAGATTCAGGCATTTAATGAACCTCTCATTATTTCGACAATCATTTTCTAAGCACATATTCTGACCTAGACTATGTGCTATGCAGAGGAGATAGGAGGATCTATAAGACAGGCCCTCGAGGCAATTCCAGTTCAGCTGAGGGACAGCCCCATAGACAGATGTTCCTGCCTAGGGCAGTGTGACAAGCCAGAGGAGTCATCTAACCCAGAGGGACAGAGGTCTGTGTATCTGCACAAATCAGGAGGCGAAGCCACAGGCTGAGAGCCAAAAGCCATGTGTGTCATGACTAACAAGGAGAGTACGAGGAGCAAGGACCAGGGTTTGGTGAGTGGTGGCCAAGAGCTGGCTCTCTGAGGAGGACACCCTCTTTCTGTAAGCCAGCACTCAGTGTCAGTGCACAGGACCCAGTGAGCGTCTACCCCATTCTTGTGTATCTTCTGTACCCAGGGCTGAGAAATTGGTGGGAAGACAGCTCCAAGGCACCAGAATCTCTGGGGGCCAAGTTATGTGGATGCTCTGTATGGTCTGGAGAATGGTCTATAATAACAGTGTTTGAGGTTTGAATGAGTGAGTGTCATGGTTGGCTTCTGTTGTCAATTTGACATACCTTGGAACTGGGAACCTCCATTGGTGAATTTCCTCTATTGGACTGGTGTGTGGGCATGTCTGTGAGGCATTTTCTTGATTGTTGAGTGATGTGGGAGGGCTCAGACCACTCTGGGTAGTACCATCCCTGGGCAGGTGTGCTGGGTTGAATAAGAAAGCGGGCTGAGCATGCGCCAGAGGAGCAGGACAGTAAGCAGTTTTTCTCCATGGTTTCTGCTTCAATTCCTACCTCTAGGTTCTTGCCTTGAGTTCCTGCCCCGACTTTTCTCAAAGATAGACTGTGCCTTGAAAGAACAAGATGAAACAAGTCTTTTCCTCTCCAGATTGGCTTTGGTCAGTATTTTGTGACAGCAATAGAGAAAACATTGTACAGCTGTGACAGGCCTACCATATTGTTTTTTTGAGGACTGTGGAAGGATTTTAGAAATGTGGGCCAGAAGCGCCACCGAGTGCTTAGAGTGTAACAGGCTGGTCTGTGGTGGCTGGGAAGGTAAGAGTATGGAAAGAAATGCAGCACCGCTCAACTGAAACCTTTGCTTTACTGGGACAACTGATGCTCAACAGTGATTAAGAGACCAGCATCACTGAGGTGAAATCTGGGAAGTATTTCCTCAGGGTCAGCACACAGAAGCCGTTGTGGTCCCTGGTAGCCAAAGCTGCATCTCAACCTGGAGGCCAAGCTTGGTAAGAGTTCCTGCCCTGATTCCCCTCAGTGATGGATTGTGTCTTGAAAGAGCTAGATGAAATAAACCCTTTCCTCTCCAAGTTGATTTTTCACAGTGTTTTGTCACAGCAATAGAAAAGCAAACTGTAACCGAGTTTATTAAGCAAATAGCAAATGAAAGCGAGAGAACAAAATAGCAAGTGGCAGATAGAACAGGTGGATTACAAGACATCACCAAATGGGGCATGCAGAACATCCAGCAGAAGGGGCTGCAGAGACGGTCAGTGCTGAAGAGCACTGACTGCTTTGCCAGAGGACTCTGGTTTGGTTCCTAGCACCCACATGGCAGCTAACAACCATCTGTAACTCCAGTTCTGGGGACCCAATGCCCTCTTCTGGCCTCATGGGCATTACATACACATGGTGCCCTTACAAAACAGTCATCCAAATTAAAAAAAGGAAGAAGAATAAAAAGTTTTAAAAATCCAGCAGAGATGATGGGGGTGGAGAGAGAGAGAGAGAGAGAGAGAGAGAGAGAGAGAGAG
>NW_008327991.1:188004-203822 GCF_000622305.1 Nannospalax galili
AATATAATATTATTAAATTGGGAACTTACAATCACCCACAGAAACTCTCTGGCTGGAGTTTCTGGTTGAGAATCCCAGGCAGAGGGTTGCTCTGTCCTTTCCATAGGTTCACTTCCCATTGCTGAACCTCCGGCTTCCCATTACCACCACAGGCATTTTCATATCATGGGATTAAACAACAGAAATGTCTGTTGGAGAGGATTATCCTCCAGCTGTTCTCAGGGAGAATTATTTTTCACATTTGGGCTGTTTTCCTTCCTCCTTCACAGAGTTAGGGGCAACCTGCCTTAGGAAAAGGTGTTTGGGAAAGCATTTTCAAGAATGCTTGAAATAAACATCTTGGAGCGAGGGACAGGAGGGTCCTCCTTGCTCCTTGGGTCTGCTTTCCGCAAGCTCAAACAGCACATGACAATTTACCAACGTAATGTACATTAAGTGGGGTTGCCCCAAAGCACCGATGCTCACAGAATGTTGGTATTGGTTTTACCAGGACATTTTTTCACATCTCATCATAAGAAGGATTAACTTCTGTTGATCAGTAGGGTCTGAGACTGTCAGTGAGCTGAGGGCTAGAAAGAAGCTAAATGTCTTCACTATTTGGGCGAAGAAGAAACAAGATTTAAAGCCAGGCTGAATGACAGAGAGGCAGGCAGAGACCCAAGCCCCACGCGGCACAGGTAAGAGCATGCCTTCTCATGAGAACATGAACTGTCCCATGAGTGTAGGGCTTCAGGTACCTACATGGTCCTGGCAGCATGCTGGAAACGCCTGGGTCAGTTCTTTTGCACCTCTGAGGGTGGTGCTCACATAATGCAGGGAAGGCCCAAGCTTGGAAACACGAGAGCCAGGAGTGGGTAAGCTGGATTTAAGTCTGGGTTTGCCTCAGTCTCTCTACTTATTCTTAAAAGCAAATCTATCAAGCACAGATTAGGACAAGTAGGGAGACCAAATTAGAAGGAGAGAAAGATCTAGGCCCTGCATCTTGTGTAAGTCACCAGCCTGTCTGGGGCAGTCACTGTAGTCCCAGCCCATGGAGAAGGGCCTGTAGGCCACCCAGAGAAGCACTTCCTGTATCCTGAGGGTTATAGGACTGCTAAGGGGAGGAAAGGGGGCCATTGAGGCTGCAGTGTAGAGAACAGATTGGAGAGAATCAGGTTGGAGGCTGGAGGTAGCAGTTAAGATGCATCAAAGGGCTCTATTTTAGCAAGGTTTCTCTAACAGGTACTGCTAAGGGCATAAAGATTCAGGAAGCCTTGGTCCTGACCTCACAGAGTAGGTAGATGGGCAGATGTGTGAACCTTAAGGGAGAAGGAGGGCATAGGTAAGGTGAAGCAGATCAGAATGGTGAGTGTATAAGGCCTAGGACATAAAATATGGTCAAGACTGAAACGGCTTTTTGTTTAACTGGAGAATAGTTGAAAATGAATGCGGGGAAGAGCCTGGACACTGAGTAAGATCTGATAGCCTCAGATGGCTCTGAACTTGCAGGATGCCAAAGGAGGTTGGAAGAGTGACCCAGGTTGGGTGGGCATTGTGCAGTAGGAAAGGAGCCCATAGCACCTAATTTGGTGAATTTCCTAGTACACAATTCACAGCAGTAGGCACCTCCAAACAGTGGTTAGGTGCGTGGTAAAAGGCGGCAAAGACAAGAAATTTGTCAAAGCCCGTCATGGGGGCTCCCATGAAGATTATCAGCCATGGATGAGTGACCCACAAAGTGGAGACAGCAGGATATTAAGACCCTGGCTTCTCTCCTCCTGCATTCTTTCTTGACTAGCAAGAAGCACATTGACCCAAGAGCTTGGCAAACACAGCATGAGAGGTGAACTCTGTCCTGATCACAGGGGAATCAGTCCCAGGGCCAACAGAGCAGCACAGCATGGTTTGTGACACCCACCCCTCAAGGCTGTTCGTATAGGACAGACTCTCTGTGGGATATGTTCCCTTAGGCTGACTTTGTGTCTGATCTTCCTGTGCTTTCTTTGGGGTCCTGGGTCCTGGGGTTCAGATTGAGCATCCTGGTGGTAGGATGATCTCAGGGGCAGGACAGTCAATGAGAGCCTCTGTGGGCTCCAAGCCTCACCTCTCTGCCACCTGACTCTGTGCTGCCTGCCTCACTCACTCCCTTTCTGTCCAGTCAGCATTTTCCTGTTTCTTTACAGTAATGGTCATTGACAGCTATTGACTGGTGGTGACAGGGCTGAGAGCTGAAGGTGAGAGAGCAAAGGATTTCTTCATGTCCTAACCCAGCTGCCCCAGGTGCAGCAAGCGAGGCCCTCATCTCGTTCAAATTCCAAAGCATGGAACTGCCTTGCTTTCCATTTCCCCCCTCTAAAGGGGACCTCTGAGTGCCAAGGAAAGGTCATCTCCTCTACGAAGGATGACTTGACCGATTCAGCCCAAAGTCCAGTGGCAGGTGTCCCCAGTATCAACCTTTACTGGATCTTTTAGGGGGTAGGTACAGAGGCTCAAATGTAGCCCAGTCTGTCCTGGACCTCATGATGCTCCTGCTTTATCTTCCAGAGTACTCACTAACATGCTTGAAATTGTGGTTTCCCTAACTGGAACATGCATTAGCACTGGCAAAGGACTCATTGAGGCAGATTGCAGATTCTGCTTCAGCATTTCTGGCTCAGTAGGTCCAAGGGAGGGCTGGAGAATTTGCATTTCTAACAAGTGAATGGATGTGGCTGGTGTAAAGTGATGACTGATGTTTAGTGGCTTGAGCCCATTTTCACTTAGTGGCTCAATAAGACATTTTGGTGGACAAGGGACCCTATTAAGAGCCATGCAGTACTTTGAGTAAAGCAAATGCTTAATAAATTATTGGTCATACATTAACTTAGGAAGTTTGTTTTCCTGATAAGAGGTGAGGAAAGGAAAGAGAGGAATTTAAGATTGTTGGGCCAGATTTTATGATGTTATAAAAATTTGAAGTTTAAAAAACATATTGACTTTTTCTCCCCTTTGGAAACGAGCACATAAAGTGCCCAGCATAACATCAGCACCATGTGGAACACCACAGAATGGTTTATGATCATTGCTCTGACTGGGGAACTCTATAGAATCCCTTCATTTACACACAGTTACATGAATACACAGCAATGGCCACGTTTGGTTCTGGGTTACCCAGGTTTTCTTTTGTTAGAGATCAAAGCCCATCCAAATGTTATAAGTCCTATCTTCTGAAGGGTGGATTGCAGATGACATTTTGTTTCTAAACTTCTCTGCACTTTCCTAATTTTACTACCACAAACATGTATCATTGCCATGACAATCAATAAAAAGACAAACCCATGGGCATCTCCAACATAGCAATGTGAAAGATTTAAGGTCAAGCTGGTCAGATTGCTGAGTCATCACTTTTCCACTGCTGTTTAGAACTTTCCTCTAAATGTAAGCATTCCAGGAAGTGGGATGAAACCAGGAAGGGAGCAATTCACTAACCTAAGGAAGTTGCTGAAGCTAACAAGATTCACACACACACACACCCCCAGTTATGGAAGCAGTGCATAACTGCTGGAGAGCCTACTCTCTTACCAGTCAGGCCACTGGGAGGAGACTCTCCAACCTCTCCACTAGCTTGCAAATTGTATAGAGCTCTAGGATTGCGGTCTTCATGAGTTGTTAACCATGCTAACTTTTTTTGATACAGCAATCTTTGAGTTGTCCATGCTCCTGCAAGTAACTCCTCACCCATATCCCTGTAAGTAACCACAAAAACTTCATCGGCTCATCAAGCTGAACTTTGGGAGAATCAGTTCTTTGTTCTGTTGGTGGTACCCTATCTGGAGTGAGTAGCTGTCTGTTCATGCCTGTCTAGGAGAAGTCATGCAATAGCTACCAATGTGGACATTTCTCCTGGGATTATGAGCAATTAATCATTCTTTCTTTCATCTATTCACTTACAATAATGACTAGGTATTTAGCACATGAAACTGTGTGCTAGAAATTTAAGATAGGAAGCTAGCATGCCAAGCAGCTAAGGACATGACTTTTTGTTGTGTGAAACTTTTCCTAGACAGACATAAACAATGGCCTCCTTACCACATAGGGCATCATTGACAGACCAAAGTACAATTCCATCAAAGTTCAGTTTGGGGAACCAAATAATTTATTTGACTTTCTTACAGAGCACAGTTGAGGAGTGACTTACAGGAGTGCAGGCAGCCCTAAGGCAGCCATATCACTGAAAAGTCCATTCCCCATAGATGAGTGGATGGAGTCCCCCCATTCAGATAACTTCCATTCTTGATATGCTCTTGCGTCTCCTGAGACCATAGAACCTTGTGTAGTCGGGGCAGAATCACATACAGCAGTCTGAGAACTGCAGGAGGGAGCAGCTAGACACTTAGGTGAGGGTCTGCAGGAGGGAACATCAACGGTCAACAGTCCCGACTTGAGGGTCTTTTGTAGTTACAGTTAGTCTGATGAAGCTTTTAGCTGTTACACTCAGGACAGAACTCTACAGCATTTTGGCATCAGCGTCACCTGGGGTCAGCCTTTCTTCTGTGCTTGCTGGCTCCTGGACAGTTTGCTTCTTCATGTGCCCTGGTGCCCTCCT
This sequence comes from Nannospalax galili, assembly GCF_000622305.1. Lineage (NCBI taxonomy): Eukaryota > Metazoa > Chordata > Mammalia > Rodentia > Spalacidae > Nannospalax > Nannospalax galili. Next base: position 192,569 of record NW_008327991.1, read on the forward strand.
TTGTAAGTGACTATCATCTTTGTTGACTTCACTGCTTACATTTCCATGAGGGTGAATCACAGGGAAGCCCATGCCCAGCACACGGACAGCACTTGCTGACCACAGACTGCTTTCCTGATATCCTTCTGGGGTCTGGTTCCTATCCCACAGTTGTAGTAATATCAGCTTGTCACAGGACACACTCATGTAGGCTTCCCCTACTTCTTCTATGCTAAATGTGAATAAGAATCATATCCCTCTTCTCTGAGAAGGGCATTCATAGTCGACCCCTTCCCTTGATTATAGCACCAAAACATTCATAAGAGTGAAGCCCACATGGCTTAGTTTTGTGTTGGGAATTAAGTTTCCTATACATGGTGTTTGGGTTACACATTGAAGGCATAACACCCAATGTCCACCATATTGGGAAGAAGCCTCCTTTTCTAAAGCAATGAAATAGAAAAGAGTCATTCTTAGTTCACATGGGAGCACCTCACACCTGCCATGGTGGGAACAGGGCTCCATACCACCACATCGTGTGCTTGAGATGAAACATAGCCTCTTAGGAGCAGAGAGCTGCCACCTGCATGGGAACGTTCATATCTGAGAAGCATAGCAACAAATACCCATGAAGTCATCCTTGAACATTACCATGATGATTAGAATACATTAGGCAGTGATGGCATGCTTCATGAAAAGGGAGTCTAGGGATTGTGGGAAGTTTGTTTCACACCTGACATTCAGTTTTTCAGGTAAGGGCGCCATATTTCCAAGAGAGGAAAAAAGAGTCATCTATAATCTGCCCTTCAAAAATAGGTACTGTTGACATTTGAGTGTACCCCCTCCACCGAAAAAAGAAAATCTTGATATTTCACCATCTGAAGAGGTCTTTGTTGTCCGGTATATTTATTAAAGGAGAGGAGATAACAAGGGTGGGTGGAAACAGCCTCTCTGAAGGGTTTAGAAGACACAGTCTGTGGTCCAGACACCAGCATCTGTTAGCTGTATGACCTTGGGAGAGTCACTAACATCTCAAGAGTCATCATTTTCCTATGTAAGGTAGGAGTCACGATGATATTGCTCAGAGATGCTGGAAATATCACAGAACAGGCCATGGAAAGAGGATGCCTAACTCATTCTTGCTGCATAAATGACATTTCAAAATTAACTATAGAGATTTGTGAAGCTTCATTTAAGGTGGTGCTAGGGGCATAAGTCTTCCACAAATGAAACTTTTTAGATATGATGGACCTTCTGTGGATTTTGGTTCATACTTTAATTTTAAAGGCTTTTCCCATCTGTGACAGGCCGCTGCTTTCTTAGCCTCTGCTGCACATTGCCTTTCTTTGGCACGGTATCTGTTTATCCAGCATTTATTAGGCTGTCAGTTGCTACGTTTTTCTCCTTCATTTTCATTATGAGAAGTTTCACACACAACAAAACTAAACTCCAATGGTTATCAGCTGAGAGCCAGGCTTTTTCCTCTGTAATTTCTACTCACTTTCAACCAACAGTTACATGTTTTTAAGAGTGTATCTATTTATCTGTCTATCTATTTATTTATTTTTATGTATTTATTTATTTCAAATGTGTCATTTTTTATTTGTTGATTTTTGTGTGTGTATATCATACAGAACATCCCAAACAATCTTATTCATCTATACACCCACTTTCCAAATGGCACCCTCCCATAGCCACCCCCCCCCACACACTAGAGCTCATATACTCTGTCATCCCTGTTACTATCCACTGTGTTGTCAGCACCCCCAGCCATTCCCCAGTGCTTGTCCATCTGCTGAATCTAGTCAGCCTATCTAGAGATCCTTGTTTTAGGAAGATCAGCTGTTCCTCATCTACCAGCAATCAGTTGTCAATATTCCTTTAGGTAAGATTGGGGTCTGCTGTTCATTTTCCAAGTTCTATGCTGGGTTATTGTCTGAGAGTCTCTTGCGCCACCCTGGCCAACAAGTCAAAGGAAGGTATCTCCTGTCTTGCATTGTTTCTTGTTATGTAGCCTTTAGCTATACATATGGACTCTTAAAAAAATTATACTGACCCCTTTAATCTTTGGTTATACTTTCCTTTGTGTGTTTAAGACCCTATAGTTGGCCCAGACAAAACAATTTAGTTTTACTCTTAAGGCCATTTGAGGATCTCTTCCTCAGGGGTCACATGGGCTTGGGAGGAGCCCCTGGCTCCTTTCTTTTACCAGTTCTGTCTATGTGAAGATAAGTCAAAGGTCCTGCTCAACCATGGTTGGCTTCACTTGGAAGCATGGAGGAAATGATTCCTCTGTGTTGACCCTCCTCTTTGTAGACTGGACACTGGTTCAGGTCCATCTGGTGGGGTCTCCACAGCCTCCTTGATCAAGAGGACAGGTGACCCACCACAATTACAGGAAATTTTGAAAGATGCTCATAGTCCCCTGGAACTTAGTAGACCTAGGAGGGCAAGGAGCCAAAACTGTCCTTTATGTCCCTCTGACCAAATTAGTATAGACCTCAAAGTATGGCTGTTAAACATCCAAGAAGGTTAGTTCCATGAGTCTGGTACTTTTAATTACTGTGTGTCCTGCAGATAAATCTTGGGTAATGACCGGTTGGTCTCAAAAAGACACAGGTGCACTTACCTACATGCAGGCAATACACGCATACACATAAAATAAAAATAATGAATAAAAGAATAATAAATTTTTTTTAAAAAAACCTAGAGAGGCATTAATCTCTCCATTGTCTAACCCTTCCCCCATGGTGTCCCCATTTAAAGTGTCCTCATTTAGTTATTTTTATCACTTCATCCCTAAAAAGTTCAGGTTATGCCTCTACAAGAGAAGGAATATTTAAACATCATAGCCACAACTCTATTATGTGAAAAGAGCAATAATTCTTTAATTTTATTAAGAAACTTATTTCTACTCAAATTCTGAGGGTGCTTTGTATATTGTTTACAGTTTAAAAATATTTTATTTATTATTTTTATTTTATGTGTATGAGTGTATTGCCTGCATGTATGTGAGTGCACCCTTGTCATGCAATACCATGGAGGTCAGAAAAGAGCTTCAGATTCCCCTGGAACTGGAGTTAAGGATGGTTTGTAGCTGCCATGTGGGTGCTGGGAATTGAACCCGGGTCCTCTGCAAGAGCAGTCAGTGCTCTTAACCTCTGAGCCATCTCTCCAGCCCGTTTACAGTTTTTAAAAATATTTATTATTTTTGCTTTATGTGTATGCGTGTATTGCCTGCATGTACGTAAGTGCACCTGTGTCGTGCAACGCCCGCCGAGGACAGAAGAGGCCATCACAGCCCTGGGAACTGGAGTTACGGACAGTTGTTAACTGCCATGTGGGTGCTGGGATTTGAACCCAGGTCTTCTGCAAGAACAACCAGCGTTCTTAACTGCTGAGCCATCTCTCCAGCCCCGTATATTGTTTATAGTTTGAATTAGGAAAGAAAGTTCCTATATTATGATGGGTTGATACCACATGTAAATCACTTTCATTGCACAGTTTTTTTTTTTTTTTAAATCAACATTTTCCTTTGCAGTTTGGGGAGGTCCAGCTCTGGTCACTGGTCCTGAAGTATTCACCACACTTTGGATTTTGCTGATGGGGTTCATGTATACATGTTAAAAAGTTCTGTTGCTGCCTGTGTTTCTTGTAAATTGGTAGTTAGGTCTAGAAGCTTGCTTACATTCTGGTTACATTTTTCGTTCAAAGACCACTTCACCAATGGTGATGTGTGCTTGTGTCAGGAGGTCGTAGTGTTCAGTTATCTCCTTGTGATGTTGGCAGACACCAGTACTCCTTGTCTAGATCCATTAAATTACTGGAGTTGGCAAGATGTTCCTACGCCAATTCTGTCCTGCTGCCTTCACTTATTAGCTAGAATACACCCATAAATAGAAAATTTTCTTCATCAACTCTGTAGTTACCCCAAGGAATAGTTCATTTAGGAAGAGCAAGATAAATGCTTGACGATCCCCCTTTTCACTAGTTTAAGATAATTAGTTGGTTAACTCGTGCCTTCCAATGGTGACTAGTTGTTTTGTTTTGTTTTGGTTTGTTTTTTGTAAGCTCAGGGATTCAGGCACACTTGCTGTCTTTTCCTCTACCTCAGTGATTATCATTACTGAATCTCAAGTCACCTTCCCTGGCTGGTGGAATCATCTTCAAGCTTTTTCTCAAGTCCTTTCCACAGCAGTGCTAATGCCTTTGATAGTTTTCTTGCTATTCAAGTTTGATAAAATGCCCCCAAATTGTCTTATACAGTTCCTGCCCAGACTTGTTATCAAGCATTTCTCTAAGGATTAAGGGTTTCATTTTGTAAGAAAACTAGCATCCACAGTGCTTAGCATCAGCACTTTAGCCCTTGTTTCCAGATGTCTTCATGGGCACAGCTAGGGAAATGTGTGCATATGTAAACATATTTAAGATTAAATTTATTGTGAGTTAATACTGCTGCTACCCATTCAGATTTAGGGTCATAGGATTTTACTTAGCCCCATTGATCATCTGTCTATATGCCTTTTCTCTCTTACTGAAAACATCATTTATCACTGTCACCGCATAATTACTCATGTGCTTTACTGCAACACACACACACACACACACACACACACACACACACACACACACACACAACTGCCTAAGCATAACTGTGCAAACAGCACTGCGAACTCTATGACTGAAACATTAAGAACTGTGGAGTGACTCCCTGTAATTCAAGCACTTGGAGGCATAGGCAAGATTGCAATTCTGAGTTTGATGTCAGCCAGGACTACAAAGTGAGGTCCTGTCTCAAAGAAGGAGGAGAAAAAGGAGGAGGGGCGGGAGAGGGAATTTGAGTGTCAGGACATGCTGTCATTTAGATATGGCGTCACCATTGCAACCATGAGCACACAGCAGATATGGGCACCTGTACAGGATTGGACTCTTCAATTTCCCACCACGGATAGAGGAGAGGCCCGAGAGGTCCCATCCCCTTCTGAGGGTCTAATGACAGTTAATGATTGCTTCAGTACGAGTCGCCATCTTCTCTAACTGTGTAGACATGAACTTGAAGAGGAAAAGGAAGGAGATACCAGAGGGCAGGCAGGTGGGTGGGTGGTGGACATGTCATAATACGTTGTATATAGTCATGAAAATATCAAAATAAGGACACATTTGAACAAAATAAAGAATAAAATAAATTAAGCAAAAAAGTTTAGAGTTCTTTCTATTCTGAGGGTATACTCCATTAGGAATCAAGATATTTTCAAATTTTTGAATGAATTCTGCCCTGAGGGATTGTCTATGCACTAAATAGAATTTATTTCATCTTAATAAAATTATGCACTAATTTTATTTATTTCATCTAATTTTGGTTTTTAGAGATTACTTTCCTAAAATTAATTTTGTCATATGCCTATATTATTTAAATGGTTCCCAAATAAAACCTACAAAGCAAGGTGTATTTAAAGAATACTTTAAATACCTTAAATCTCAGTGAATATTTTCTATACATTTATAAATATTCCTTTTGTAAATGGTACCATATTACACATTTTCTAATTTTCCCAGATATTCCTGTGTAATAGTATATAAACTGTTCTTCCTCCTTTTTTATAGATGACATAATTCACTGTCTCTATTAGTATGCCTATCTCTAGAAATCTGACTTTTAACTTAAAGAGTTGAGTCTTTGCACCTTAGGGAATCTCCAGCTTACAAGACTTCTATGTTAACTAAAAATTAACAGACTCCAAGTCAGGACTCAAGGAGCTCTGCAGTAAGAAATTGTTCTTGCATTTCTGACAGGTATCCCAACTACTGATCTTTGTTGTTCAATAAAAATTGAACAGGGCAGTTGTACACATGAACCCACGGTAGTTGTGACAGCATGCAAAAGCCCTGCTCAGTCTCAACCCAGGCTTTTGTCTGGGGACGTGGGCAAGATGCCCCAGCCATAGCTGAAAAGCTACTGTAATTGATAGCTTCTGGGAGACAGAGTCAGTTTTCTGCCCGCAAGGTTGACTACGTTCCAGGGGATGGACCCATATCCAAGAGCATTTCGAGAATACAAATTAGATTTGATAGGCCTTAAAGGAATGATAATAGAGGAGACAAAGAAAGTGGGGTAGGGAAGTGGGGGTTGGTTTGAGAGGAGATGGGGAGGGGTCTGAATATGATCAAAATACATTATATAAAATTCTCAAAGAATCAATGAAAATATTATTAAAAAGTTGGTTAAATCAGTGTGCTTTGAAATTGTGCAGACGTCTTCGAAATGATCAGAACAGTAAGTGAGACAGCAGAAGTGATTTATGACAGAGCCGTGGTGCTTGACCCTTTGGCTCACAAAGATAGTAGTATCCAAAAACTATTACTTTACCACTGAGTGTCTGCTTGGAAATTGTAGTTTTAGGGGAGCACGTGAACTTCAGGACAAAGGCATCACTTGGTGGGTTCATCTTAAAGAGAAGTTTTTCTATAAGTCATGAAGGAGTGCCTCACTTTTCTCCCATAGAATAATTTTATTTACCAATATATTGATGCATCTAATTATGTGCTAACTTAATGTACAAAAATAAACATTATTTTTAGCATCTAGCATATCCAGAAGCCATGCTAGAAATTAGAATGGAGAGAATTTTCCTTTCGTATCCAAGTCCATTGATGTCTTTTCTCTTCTTCAAATAATTTTACATGTGTTGACCATTCTTGGTTCCAGAAAGTCAGACTCTCCTTCCACAGATGCAACATTTATTAAAAAAAATATTTTATTGATTTATTTTTTTAATTTTTGTGTATGAGTGTATTGCCTGCATGTATGTAAGGATACCTGTGCACTGCAATACCCATGGAGGTCAGAAGAGAGCATTGAATTTCCCTGGGAGTGGAGTTGGGTGCTGGAAATCGAACCTGGGTCCTCTGTAAGAGCAGCTGGTGTGGTGCTCTTAACTGTTGAGCCATCTCTCCAGCCCCCACAGATACATTTTTAAACTTAGGAAGTTGTTAAAGACTGAGCGGTGTTTTTGCATGCTTATTCAGATACAGAAGGATAGTGGTTACTTCCAATTCTGTGTCCCTAATTCATCCTGCAGAAAGCATTTGTTTGTTTTTGATACTTAAATCTGGAATAGACTCAGGACAAATATATCCAGGTCTTCACGTATAAAATACTCAGGCATTTTAAGAATGGAAACCATTACGGGTTAATAATGTAATTGCTTGTGTCATGGAATAATTGGTCCATTTTCTAAATATAATCTGTTTTCTCACAGCTCACTGGCTCTTCAGTTCGAGGACACAGTTGGTTTTCTCTCCAAACCTGCTCTTTTTCTTCAACAAAATATGAATGTGTTCAGCAGAGTATGCTGTGTAATGCTGTAGTTTTCTGCTTAAAGCAGTTAGCTTTTAAAGGTTTTTACAAGTCACTCTCCACATACCTGTAGGCTGCATTAGTAAACTTCCTCTTGAGGTTACTGTACACAAAAGAGAAATACTCTGAAGAGCTTCTGCAGGAAGCAAAGCACCCTTCAGAGAACACGCAGAAGGAGTGTACAGAAACATGGCTTACATACATTCCAAGTATGCATTGTTGTGCACTCTCACATCTACATACCACACACATCTCCATGTGTGCACATGTATAGGTCCTTAACAAGCACACATGCATACCTGTACACACAGATATACATAGTCATACAAATGAGTACGCATTCACACGTATTCTCCTCTACAATTTACATGTCCACTAACAGATGTATGCACTGAGCACTCCTCCACAATCACAGTTCACCTACTGATATCCACACTCTCACATGTATGCACACTTATACATGAACACTTATAAAATGCCCACACAAACACCTGCACACATTTGCACACAAGTTTAGACCAACACTTGCATTTAAGCTGCACTTTATTATGGAAATTTGAAATGATTATTTAAGACAGAATTTGCTCTGTTCTCCCAATACTGCCTTCTTTATTGTGTTCAAAAAATAGACAACTGAATGAAAAGTTACCTATTGTCATTAATTTTTTCCTGTGTGTCCTGTTAGTCAGCAAACAGGTTCAAGGGCTAGTTTCTGCAGAACATTTTAGCCCCAGAACCAATTAAGGGAGCATAGTTTTGAATCTCTGCTCCTCCACTGGGGAAAGAAAAGCAAAAAGAGGACCTGAGATTTGCCCAAGGTCTTCCACAGAGGTCAAGTTGACTGAGCACAGCAAAGTTAGTTCCCTTGAAAACAAAACTACTTGGACTTTAAGCTGAGTGAGTTGTTTGCTTGATACTCCTAGGCAAAAATGCTTGTTTTTGGTTTTTAAACATTCTCTACCATTAATGCAGCCTTTAATCAAATTCATTAATTGTGTTTTTCATTATCCAAAATGACCCTTGGAATAATGCCCCTCACATTGTTCAGAGGAAGGAGCTGTATATTTCTCATCTCATTTATCAATCTTTTATGAAGTAGCAATTGTAAGCTTGCTTCATGAGCCAAGCACACTGAAACTGCTGGGAATGTAATTTTTCTGAGCACTATTTCATTGCTACCTGTCTGAGTGACAGAAAACAAAGCTGATTGAATGAGTGAGACTCTGCCATCAGAGAGGAAATTAAAGAACTAGTTGCCTAATGCAGGTCCTTTTCCCGCAAAAGCCAATGTGGCATTGAGGTTTTTTATCTGGATGAAAGGGGCCTAAAATTTAGACCCTCACATCCTGGTCACCCCAGACAGGCGTTAATTGTGGACCAATCAGATCGGTCTGGATCTCTGAACATCCCTCGCCTAGAACCTCCTTTTATAATCGTTCCTTCTTGTGGGCTTTGAAGGAGCTGGAGATGTGAGGGTTCTTTCAATCCAGAATCTCTTTGTGATTTCTGGATTTCAATCCAGCATGCAAGAAGCTTGGAAGTCACTCCCCTACGCTAACAAGGAAAAAGCTGAATAATGCAAAGAACTCCTCTTAGTGACCCCAAAATGGAAAGACCAGGAGGAGAACACAGAACCACAACTTACCAGAACAGAACCTATGAGCAGAGGTCTCCGAGGCTGCCAGGGTGAACAGATTTGGACTGTAACTGGTGGATTGCTAGGGGCTCAATATAGAGAAATCTGAGTGCATATAATATCTTAGAGGACGCAGGCATAGGGACACTCTGGCACTTTTATGAGTTTTAGTTCGTGGAACTCTAACATGTTCCCACAATGAATACTGCAGAAAAATCCCCAGTGTTTTAGTCAGGAACACAGGAAGGGAGCCATTGTCAATGGAGACAGACTCTTTTTAGCAGTTAACTCAGTTATAAAGTTTCCTCTTTCATCCTGGTTTTATTTATTTGAATCTTCTCCCTCTTTAGTTTTTGAAAAAGGTTTTATTTATTCTTTTTATTTTATATGTAAGAGTGCATTGTCTACATGTATGTAAGTGGACCTGTGTCATGCAATGCTCACAGAGGTCAGAAGAGGGTGTCAGAGCCCCAGGAACTGTAGTTACAGACTGTTGTTAATCACCATGTCGGTGCTGGAAACCAAACTTGGGTCCACTGCAAGAGTAGCTAGTGCTCTTAACTGCTGAGCCATCTCTGCAGCCCTCCCCTCTTTATTTTTTAGTCAAGTCTAACTATGAGGATTTTATCAAGGCCAAACTGAGATGGGGAATGGAACATGCCCAACTTCTGCATTTGCTAGCCTTCCATGTGGAAGAAGGTACATACCCATTTCCTGACTACTGTACCTATTCTGTTCTACCAAAGGTAGAGAGAAGCTGAAAAACAGTCATAGGTCCCACTCAATGAAAGACCGAGACCTAATTATAAACTATAGTAGTATTCCCCTCTCCAAAAATGTGCCACAGAATTACAGTATATCAAAAGAGAAAAGCAAAGTGTGAAGAGACAGGGAAACCACTAGAACCAGATTCATATGAATATATATATTATATATAAGAACCAGATTCATATGGTGGGGATGTTGGAATTTCAAAACTGAAATTTAAACTATAATTAATGTGGTAAGGTCTGCAATGGATAAAGTAAGATCAACACACAAGGGCAGATGGGAAATGCAAGGAGATGGAAACTCTAAGAAAGAACCCAAGGATAAATGTTAGAGATGACACTGCAACAGAAACACCAGAGATAAAATACTGCACCAGAAATGCTAGAGGTGACATTGCGCTGGAAATGCTGGAAATAAAACAAACTGCATCAGATGCTGGGAGCAAAACCTGCACTGAAATGCTGGAGATAAAGCACTGCATCAAAAGTTGAGGATTCCTGCTTACTTCTCTCTGCTTCCCTGGGTGGCACAACCTGCCAGCCTCTTTCCTGGGTAGGTCCAGTGGCACCCACCGTGTCTTGACTCCCCCAGCCTCATTGACCCTACCAGCTCCCCTGCCCCATCTCTCCTCCTAGCCTGGGTACTGGCCCATTTCTTGTCTTGGCACCCCAGACACTGAGGCTGACCTCTCAGGCCAGAACCACCATGGCTTCCTGATCCTTTGCATCCAGACCAACCCGGTTCCTTCTCAAGGTCCCCAGGAGCCCTCTGGGCCTGGTCCCACTCTCACCTCCCTCCGCTTCCCTGGGCTGCACAACCCTCCAGCCTCTCTCCTGGATAAGTCCAGCAGAGCCCACCTCTGCCTTTACTCCCCCAGTCTCATTCACTCTTCCAGCTCCCCTGCCCCATCTCTCCTCCTAGCCTGGGTACTGGCCCATTTCTTGTCTTGGCACCCCAGACACTGGGGCTGACTGCTTGGCTCCGAGCCACCACTGCTTCCTGATCCTTTGCATCCAGACCAGGCCAGTTCCTTCTTGAAGTCCCCAGGAGCCCCCTGGGCCTGGCCACACCCTCACCTCCCTCTGCTTCCCTGGGTGGCATGGCCACCAGCTGCTGGAGACCAGCATTTTCCTGGGCCCTGCTTCCAGGCCCGTCAGTCCCAAAATTCCTGAGGACAACATCTTTCCTGGAGGGATCCAGACCTTAGGAGAAAGCCTGAGAGCATCTGATCCTCATCTGACTTGGGCCTCTGTGGGAACTCCTGAAGACAAAAGCTATTTGGCCACTCTAATATAAAATCAAAAGAGAGAACCAGACACCTAGACTAAGCAGCTTTTCATGCCCAACAAGTAAACCACAAGGTCATATAAAGTTTACTAAAAGAATCAGACCTAAACTTGAAGGCTTGAGTCTCACACAAGAATCAGAAACTACAAAAGAAATTCACATGTCAAAGTCACAGAGCAAAAATAGTAACATGAAAAACCAAAATAACATATTCCCACCAAATA
>NW_008327991.1:204054-220322 GCF_000622305.1 Nannospalax galili
GGAGAAAGCATCACAAATAGGATGAATGAAATGGAAAACAGAATATCGAGACTGGAAGATAAAGTGGATGAACTAGACCACTCAAGCAAAAATCATGAAAAATTTAAGAAAATGCAAGAATGGAATATGCAGGATTTGTATGACACCATAAAAAGGCCAAACTTATGAATCATAGGCATACAAGAAGGAGAAAAATCTCAAGATAATGGTATGGACCAGATCTTCAATAGAATTGTAGAAGAAAATTTCCCAAAATTAAAGAAAGACATGCCCATACAAATACAAGAAGCATACAGAACACCAAATAGACAGGAGCAGAAAAGAAACACTCCATGGCACATCATAGTAAAAACACTAAACGTACAGAACAAAGAGACAATTCTGAAATCTGCAAAAGAAAAACAACAAGTCACATATAAAGGAAAACCCATTAGGATTACAGCTGACTTTTCAGTGCAAACTATGAAAGCTAGAAGAGCCTGGACCAAAGTATTCCCAGTTTTAAATGACCACAGATGCCAACCCAGATTACTATACCCAGCCAAAATGTCTATTATAGTCGAAAGGGAAAGAAAAATCATCCATGACATAAATAGGCTGAAAGAATTCATATCCACAAAACCAGCCCTCCAGAGATTTCTTGAAGCAATACAAAGAGCTGAAGAAGGTAATGACTATACCAAGGGGTTGCAGAAAGAAATTCAATGAAGGTATAACTGTGGAAAAGCACAGCTATATCAGGAATGTGAACAGAAATAAAAATGACAGGATTCGATACTCATCTTTCATTAATAACTTTAAATATCAATGGACTGAACTCAGTCAAAAGGCACAGACTAGGTGAACGCATTAAGAAACAAAACCCACCTTTTAAGAAATTCACCTCACTTTCAAGGACAGGTGCTACCTTAAGGTGAAAGGATGGAAAAAAATATACCAAGCAAATGGTACTAAGAAAAAAGCTGGCATTGCAATTCTAGTATCTGACAAAATAGACTTTAAACTAAAACTAATCAGAAGAGATAAAGAAGGCCACTTCATTCTCATCAGAGGAACAATAAATGAAAAAGATATTACAATCATGAACATATATTCACCGAACTCTGGTGCACTCAACTTCATAAAAACAATATTACAGGACTTTAAGACCCAGATTAATCCCAACTCATTAATAGTAGGGGATTTCAATACCCCAGTGTCTCCATTAGATAGGTCAGCAGGACAGAGAGTTAACAGAGAGACATCTGAATTAAACAATATTATATATCAAATGGACATAACAGACATCTACCGAGTATTCCACCCAAGCACCAAAGGACATACTTTCTATTCAGTGCCCCATGGAACCTTCTCCCAAATCGACCATATGCTGGGGCAGAAAACAAATCTCAACAAATACAAAAAGATTGAAATAATTCCATGCATTCTACCAGACCACAATGCAATAAAGCTTAAAAACAACACTGGAAGAAGCCCTAGTAAACACATGAACATATGGAGATTAAACAACACACTCCTGAATGATGAATGGGTCAAAAGAGAAATTAAGAAAGAAATAAAAGTATTCCTGGAATTAAATGAAAAGGACAATACAACACGACAAAGCCTCTGGGACACACTGAAAGCCGTTCTTAGAGGGAAGTTTATAGCTCTAAGTGCCTACATTAAAAAATCAGAAAGAACACAAATAAATGACTTAACATTGCAAGTTAAGACACTTGAAAAAATAACAAAAATCAGAGCACAAATTAATGAAATTGAAACAAAGAAAACAATACAAAGAATCAATGAATGTAAGAGCTAGTTCTTTGTAAAGATAAACAACATTGACAGACCCCTAGCCCAGTTAACCAAAACAAAGATAGAGCCCCTCTAAATCAAGAAAATCAGAGATGAAAGAGGAAATGTCACAACAGACACCAAAAAGATCAAGAACATTATAAGGGAATACTTTAAAAACCTATGTGCTACTAAATTTGGAAACCTAAAAGAAATGGATGCATATCTAAAGGCATGGGAACCACCAAAACTAAACCAAGAAGAGAGTAACAGCTTAAAAAAACCCATAACACAAAAAGAAATTGAAACAGCAATATAAAACCCCCCAACTAAAAAAAGCCCAGGAACAGATGGAATTACAGCAGAATTCTACCATTTAAAGAAGATCTACATCTAATACTACTTAATTTATTCAAAAACATAGGAATGGAGGGAGAACGTCCATATTCGTTCTATGAAGCCAGCATCACTCTAATACCTAAGCCAGGTAAAGATACAACGAAAAAAGAAAACTATAGACCCATATCCTTAATGAACATAGATGTAAAAATTCTCAACAAGATACTTTCAAACCACATACAGACACTCATCAAAAAGATCATCCACCATGATCAAGTCAGCTTTATCCCAGAGATGCAGGGATGGTTCAATATACATAAGTCAATAAACATGATAAATCATTTAAAAGGGCTCAAAGACAAGACCCACATGGTCATCTCAATAGATGCAGAGAAGGCCTTTGACAAAATTCAACATGCATTTATGTTCAAAGTCCTAGAGGGAATTGGACTGGAGGGAACATACCTCAACATAATTAAAGCCATATATAACAAACCCAAAGCCAACATCATTGTAAAGGGAGAAAAACTGGAGGCATTCCCATTGAAATCAGGAACCAGACAAGGCTGGCCACTATCCCCACTTCTCTTTAACATAGTACTTGAAACTCTTGCAAGAGCAATAAGACAAGAGAAGAAAATTAAAGAGCAATAATTGGAAAAGAAGTGCTCAAATTATCCCTTTTTGCAGATGAGATGATATATCTAAGAGATGTGAAAAATTCCACCAGAAAATGCCTAGAAATGATTAACACTTTCAGTAAAGCAGCAGGTTACAAAATTAATCTATAAAAGTCTGTAGCATTTTTATATATCAATAACAAGCAATCAGAGAAAGATTACATGGAAACACTCCTCTTCACAATAGCTGCAAAAAAAAAAAAAAAATCTCAGAATAAACCTGACCAAAGACATTAGAGAGCTCTACAATGAAAAGTTTAAATCTTTAAAGAAAGAGGTTGAGGAAGACATCAGAAGATGGAAGGACCTCCCATGCTCATGGATTGGAAGGATTAATATAGCAAAATGACCATCCTACCAAAAGCCATTTATAGATTCAATGCAATGCCAATCAAAATCCCCATGACATTTTTCACAGAATTGGTAAAAACCATCCTAAGATTCATATGGAAGCACAAGAGACCTTGGATAGCCAAAGCAACCCTGAGCACAAAGAGCAATGCCAGAGGGATTACTGTACCAGATTTTAAACTGTATTACAGAGCTATAGTCATAAAAACAACAAGGTACTGGCACAAAAATAGACCCATAGATCAATGGAACAAAATTGAAGACCCAAATATGAGTACATGCGATTTCATCCACCTGATATTTGACAAAGGGGCCAAGAACATTCACTGGGGGAAAGACAGCATATTCAGCAAATGGTTCTGGCGAACCTGGATCTCCACCTGTAGAAGAATGAAACTAAACCCCTATCTTTCACCTTGCACAAAAGTCAATTCCAAATGGCTTAAAGACCTCAATGTAAAGCTTGAAACTCTGAAACTGTTAGAAGAAAACATTGGCAATAACCTACAAGATATAGGTGTAGGAAGGGATTTTCTAAATTGGACATCAATTGTTCAGGAAACAAGGTCAAGAACCAACAAATTGGACCTCATTAAACTAAAAAGCTTCTGTACTTCAAAAGAAGCTACCAGGGAAGTGAAAAGAAAACCCACAGAATGGAAGAAAATCTTCACCAGCAACACATCTGACAGAGGTTCAATATCCAGAATACATAACGAACTCAAAAAACAAAGAATCAAGAAAGGAAGTAACCCAATTAAAAGATGGGCTAAGGAACTGAACAGAGAGTTCTCAAAAGAAGAAATAAAGATGGCTAAGAAGCATCTTAAAAAGATGTTCAACATCACTAGTAATTAGGGAAATGCAAATTAAAACCACTTTAAGATTTCATCTTACCCCAGCCAGACTGGCTAAGATCAAGAGAATAAATGATACTAAATATTGGAGAGGATGTGTTGAAAGGGAAATGCCCATCCACTGCTGGTGGGGCTGCAAAATTGTTCAACCCCTATGGAAAGCAGTGTGGAGAGCTCTTTAAAAACTACAAAAGAACCTACCATTTGACCCAGTTATACCAGTCCTTGGCAATCCAAAGAACTCATCCTGTTGCAGAGACACTGGTACATCCATGTTTGTTGCTGCTCTTTTCACAATAGCTAAGAGATGGAAGCAACCTAAGTGTCCCTCAATTGATGAGTGGATAATGAAAATGTGGTTCATTTATATGATAGAGTTTTACTCAGCAGTAAAGAAAGATGAAATCATGAAATTTGCAGGTAAATGGAAGGAACTAGAAACTGTTATACTAAGTGAAGTACTACAGTCTCAGAAAAACAAACAAACAAAAAAACACCAAATCCTGAAAAATGAGCATGTATCCAGATGTAAATATAAGAGCCCTGATAATGGAAAGGAACCAGGGAGGTAAAGGAAAAGAAAGAATTTGAAAGAGAGCAGTAGGAAACAGACTTTAATAAGGGAGATATGGATAAAAATTGGGTTAGTTTAATGGAGGGGGGAGGGAAGGGTATACAAGGAACCTAGGGGATAAAGGGAAAGAAGGAGCTCAAGAGAGGTAGGACCATAAGAGAAGGGTATTATTAAGGGAGAAAGGGGGGAAATGGGGGCACCTTAATTGGGAAAACCATGTTGGAAATGTTAAACAATGCGAGAGATAAATAATGCTTAGCTAGTTTTAAAAATCAGCGGGAACCATATTTGTCAAACAACCTACTGACAAATTATACATACCAGATCAAGAAATATCTCTCTAGCAAGGTTTATCTGAGAACAATTGTTCTTTTCCCAAGCTTCATCTACATGGCACATGGTAATTAAAAGTACCAGACTTGTGGAACTAAACTTCTTGGATATTTAGCAGACATACTTTGAGGCCTATACTAATTTGGTCAGAGGGACATAAAAGACAGTTTTTGCTCCTTGCCCTCCTAGGTCGACTAGTTCAGGGACTATAAGCATCTCTCAAAATGTCCTGTAAATGTGGTGAGTCACCTGTCCTCTTGATCAAGGAGCCTAAGGGGACCCCACAAGATGGACTTGAACAAGTGTCTATTCTACAAAGAGGAGGGTCAAAACAGAGGAAACATTTTCTCCATGCTTCCAAGTGAAGCAAGCCATGGTTGAGTAGGGCCTTTGACTTATCTTCACATAGAACTGGTAAAAGAAAGGAGCCAGGGGCTCCTCCCAAGCCCATGTGACCCCTGAGGAACAGATCCTCAAATGGCCTTAAGAATAAAAATAAATTGGTTTATCTGGGCCAACTGTATGGCCTTAAATACCCAGAAGGAATTTATAACCAAAGATTAAAGGGGCCTATATAATTTTTAAGAGCCCATATGTATAAATAAATGCTACATAACAAGAAACAATGCCAGATAGGAAATACCTTCTTTTGAGTTGTTTGAGACGAGGTCTCCCTGTAGCCACAGCTGGCCTGGATTTGCTAATGGAGACCAGGCTGGCCTCGAATTCATAGAGATCCGCCTGCCTCTACCTCCCGAGTGCTGGGATTAAAGGCATGCACCACCACATCCAGCAGACTCCAATCTTATCTAAAGGAATATTGACAACTGATTGCTGCTAGGTGAGGAACAGCTGACCTTCCTAAAACAAAGACCTCTAGATAGGCTGACTAGATTTACCAGATGGACAAGTAGTGGGAAATGGCGGGGGTGCCAACAAACAACACAGCGGACAGTAGCAGGGATATCAGAATAAAAGGGCTTTAGTATAGGGGGAGGCTATGGGAGGGTGCCATCTGGGAAGTGAGTATATAGATGAATAAGATTGGGATGTTCTGTGTGATACACACACACATGCACACCACACACACACAAATCAACAAATTTTTAAAAAGAGAGTTATATTTGAGGAGAAATCATAAAAATTTATGTCATGTTAATTAGTAGAGGTGATAAACATTACCACTGAAATCTACTCCATGACTTTATATCCATACACAAGTGCCAAGGATCTGAGTGCAACCGACCATGACTAATAATAATCAGATACATATAGATTAGAGATGCATGCACCAAGTTCTAAGTGTTATTAGCAAAACAATGTGTCTTTCTGTAAGAAACAATGTACTTTAAAATGAAATGGAGATCTTTTTTAAAGGTTAAAAACTCATTCAATTTTAAGTCTGACAGGGTTTATACTGAGTTCAATATTGTATAACTATATTAATTCAACTGTGAACCTAAAATTTTTATAGCTACTTTTGAAAGAGATGTGTCTTTGCTCTGGAAATTGTTATTGAGCATGTTAAAACTGTAATGAAATGTTTCTTCTAAAAAAATAAGATCCAATATCTACTTATTATCATTAAAAAAAAAGTTGAAGATTCCTGTGATGGGCTTATCTGCAGCTTGGATACAGTTGATGGAAGAATCTCAACCTAGGACATCTCAGTTGAAGCCTCCTAAACTGAAAGAGATAAAAGAGAGTGGGGATAAAGAAAAGCAATGGTTCAGGGTGTGGCACTCACTCCTGTCGTCCCAACACTCCTGAAGCAGAGGCAGGTGGGTTCCTGTGGGCTGGAGGTCAGTCTGGTCTACATTGTGAGCGCCAAGCCAGCCAGGGCTACATAGTGAGAACCTGTCTCAAAAAATAATTAAATTAAATTAAAAAAGAATGAGACACTATCAGAAACTGTGGGACAATTATAAAATATGTTAAATATGTATAAGAAAAGTACCAAAAGGTTAGGAAAGAAAGGAATGAAAGAAATATGGATAGGATTATAACAAGATTTTTTGAAAATTCATGTCAGACACATCCTTAAATCTAGGAAATTCTGAGAGTACTAAGCCATATACATTTAAAAAAAGTCTCAAGGTGTGTCATTTTTGAATTATAAGAAAATGAAGATAAAGGAAAGCCCTAAGGAGTCTTAAGAAAATGAACACATTAGCTACAGAGGAATAAAGGTAAGAATTATATCAGATTCCAACTTATCCTCAGAAACTCTGTAAGCTGAATAATGGATAGAAAAGGAAATGGTGGTTGGTCATGGCACATGCAGGGCATGAGGGAGTGGCAGGACGTGCTTAAAGGGAGCAAAGCTGTAGACATGTAAAGTCAGTAAACTAGAACACTGATGTGTAATACAGGATTAGTCCTGTGTCATATTATGTTATTATGTATCTACTGTATTATTTCCTGGAAGCTTAGGTGTCCTTACCATACACACACAAATCGACATCTTTGAGAGTTAATGGATACGTTGAGTTCTATAAACTATTTCATCCCGTATATTTCTAGATCCTGTTGTTTACTCAACTGTCTATAATGAAGGAGGAAAAGAACCAAGAGGTGGGACTTGGTGTTGGGAGAAAAAGCTTGCCGATGTGGAATTGTGAGCCTATGAAGTAAATTTTCAAAAGTGAAGGAGAAATGAAGACTTTGTTAGACAAATAGAAACTGAGGTCATTTCTTTTTCTGTCTTGGTGTGTTTAGGGTGTTGGTTTCCTTATGATTCAGTTTGGGCTGGTTCTTTATTTCCAAGCATTTGCCCATTTCTGTGCTATCCAATTTGTTGGTTTGAAGTTATTAGCAATAGTTATGATCTTGTTTATTTACTTGGTGTCAGTTTTAGCATCTCTTCTTTCATCTTGATTTTATTTATTTGAATCTTTTATTCTTATTTGTTAGTTTTGAGTCTAGCTAAGGGTTTGTCTGTTTCATTCGTCTTTGAACACAAAACAACAAACCGTTTTCAGGTCCATTGACTTTTTTCTATTCTGTATTTTTTCTCATTTATTTCTGTTGTAATCTTTATTTTTATTTTTGCTAATTTTAGCATATTCTTCCTTTTCTAGTGCCATAAGGTGTAAAGTTTTTATTGCTATTTGAGATCTTTTTTCTTTTTTGATGAACGTTATTTAACACCGTAAACTTGCCTCTTACCACCCTTTCTGTGTTCTGTAAGTTTTATTATACTGTTTTTTTATTTTTATTTGTGCCCATATATTTTGTGATTCCCCTATCGATTTCTTCTTTGACCCATGTGGTGTTCAGCACTGTGCTGGTTAATTTGCACAAATGTGTAAACTTTCATTAATATGTAGTTTGATTTCAATGTGGTTGGGAAAGATAGTCAGTATAACTTCAATCTTCTTAAACTAGTTAAGACATTTTTGTCATCTATTATGCGCTGTGTCCTGGGGAGTGCCATGCGCCCTTCGTGGAGGGGGTGATCTATTCCTTTAGGTGGACTGTTCTGCAAGTCTATTAGGTCCATTTGGCCTACAGTCTTGTATAAGTCTGCTGTTTCCTGATTGGTTTTCTGTCAAGACTTTCTGTTACTGAAACTGGGGAATGGAAATCTCTGACCATTTCTCTGTTTCTATGTATATTTCCTTTTAGTTCTGTTCAAGTTTGCTTTATATATTTAAACATTTGATGTTGGGCACATACATGTTTATAATTTTAATCTTATTGATGAGTTGCTCTTTTTATCCTTATATAATGTTATCCTTGGTCTCCTGTGAAAGATTTTTTACACACAATCTGTTTTGTTAAATGTAAATCAAGCCACAGTTCTGTCTTGTGTTTATCATTTTCTTCTGTCTTTCATGTTCATTCTACATGTGTCCTTGAACAGGAATAAGTTTGCTGTAGGCAGCACATAGTTTGGTTTGGTTTTTTTTCCATTGAATCCAGAAGGATTGAGAAGTTTGATCCATTTACCTTAAAGCAATTATTGATAAGGAAGAACATTTGATTTCCATTTTGTTAATTATTTTCAGTCCACCTCGTTTTGTCTTGGTGTTTTGTTGAGTCTTTGTATTGCTATGTGTGGGAATGACTTTTGTGGGACTGGCTTCTTGTACAAATGGGAGTTTTATTTAACTTTGTAACCAAAGTTAACCTGTTTTGAGATCATTTAACACTAATCGATCTGCCTTCCTACTGTGTAATCAGCTTATTTAAATCCAGCCAACCTTTATGAAAATAATGTAAATAATGTTACTAGGCCTCGGGCCTATTCTTGTAATTGACTTAAATTTTTTTGATTTTTAAAAATTTTATGTGTTTTTCCTGCAGTGCCCACAGAACCCAGAAGAGGGTGTTGGATCTCTTGGAACTTGAATTACAGATGGTTGTTAGCTCCCATGTGGGCATTGGCAATTCTTCTGCAACAACAGCTAGTGTTCTTAACTGCTGAGCCATCTCTCCAGCCTCAACTTCTTGCATTTTTAAAACTAGTTTGTTTACCTGAACATGTAGTAATGCCTTCTTGGTGAGTTGATATTTAATCATTATGTAATATTTTGCTTTGCCCTAGTTAAGTTCCTTACATTTGAGCCTACTTTATCTGAAAGTCACATGGCTACCCTGGATTTCTTTCATTTGCTGTTTGCGTGGTATTTTTGCAACAACAGCTAGTGTTCTTAACTGCTGAGCCATCTCTCCAGCCTCTGGTAATCAACTTTACAAGCTAATAGGCTAAGCAAATAACTTTAATCTTAGATTATGCTTCCATAGTTCACTTAGGCTAATTGTTTCTAGTTCCATAGCGTAGTTGCACATATGAAGCCTCAACACTTGTGACGGCTTGAACAAGATCCGTGCAAGCCCAAGCCACAAAAGAACTCACATGGATGGGGGAGGTGGACAAGAAGCCCCGGCCCTGGCTGAGGATCTGTTTCTTGGTAACTGACAGCTGCTGTAAGAGGGAGAGTCCATTTTCTTTAGGGGTGTGACACCTGATAGGCTGAGCAGACCACAGGGGATAGACCTACACTCAAGAACATTTGGGGACACAGATTAGATTCCATAGGCCTTATAAAAGGAAAATAATAGAAGGGAACATGAAGTCAGGGTTAGCGGAGTGATGAGGGAGGGACCTGAATACGATCAGACTACACTGTATGAAATTCTCAAAGAATCAATAAAAATATTTTTTAAAATTAGGAAGAACTGAAATATGGCAATGCCTGCTCTTGGACTACATTGGAATTAAGCTAGCTAGATATAGGAAGAATGCCAAAATCCTTGGAAATTAAACAATACACTTCCAGATAGCACATGTGCCAAAGAAGAACCTTGCCAGAAACTTAAAGACAAGTTGCAGTAAATGAAAACAAAGTACAACCTATCAACATTTGTGACCTAGAGTGGAAGCAGTGCTTAGAAGGAAGGGATATCACCAAAGGCGTGTTAGAGAAGAAGAGATCTAAAACCAAGAACCGAGACCCAGCTTCCGAAACAGGACAGCAGAGGAAGAGCAAACTAAATCCAAAATAAGGTGTAGAACATAAGTAATAAAACTTAGATCAGAAACCAATGAAATTGAAAGCATAAAATCAAGAGAAAATCAATCAATAGAAGTTAACTTTATGAAAGAATCAATAAAATGGACATGATTCTTATCAGGCTAAGAAAAGCCAGAGAGAGAGCACAAACGGAAAAGGGGGCCGTGACTACAGATGTCCTGGGCATTAAAGTCGGTGAGGATGGATATTACGAGCAGCTCCGGCAACAGAAGAGGGAACTGATCTCTCAAAGCACACAAACTGCCAAAACTTATACAGAAGAAATGACAAGATGGACAGTCTGAAAGAAGTCGAGTCAATAATTAATAACCCTCTAAACAGAAAGGAAAAGTTGAGATGGGTTCACCTGTACGTTTAATGAATTCTATCAAATAATTAAAAAAGAAATTATAGTAATTCTTTGCAAGCTCTTTTAGAAGGTCAAATCAGAGAGAATATTTTTTAATTCTATGAGGTCAACAATACATTAATAACAGATAATATTTCAAGGAAAGAAAAATAGAGGCCAAACGTCTTTCATGAACATAGATGCAGACACCCTCAATAAAATATTAGCAAATTCAGTTCAACAAGGTACAACTGTACACAGTGACTAATGTGAAAATTAATTGATGTAAATTAAAAAATTAATCAAGGCAATACATTATAAAAACAGGACAAAGAAAAAAATTTAAAAAGCATTTGACAAAATTCAACATCCATTCATAACAAAAACTCAGTAAACTAGAGGCTGGAGGGATGACTCAGCAGTTAAGAGCACTGGCTGCTTAGTACCCACAAGGTGCTAAAAACCATTTGTAATTGCAGTTCCAGGGGGATCTGACACTTTCTTGTGGCCTCCACAGGCATTGCATACACATGGGTGCACTTACATACATGCAAGCAAAACACTTATATACATGAAAATAATTAAATAAGCCAGGTGTGGTGGCACATGACTTTAATTCTAGCACTCAGAACTTGGGAGGCAGAGGCAGGTGGATCCTTGTGAGATCCAGCCTGGTCTACACAGTGAGTTCCAGGCCAGCTGGGGCTGCAGGGAGACCCTGTCTCAAAAAGACAAAAAAAAAAAGTAAATAAATAAATAAACAAATAAACACAATAAACTAGGGGTAGAAGGGGCCTGTCTCAATTTTATAAAAGTATCTGTAAAAACCCTCCACTCCACATACTTCTTTAATCTAAGAACTAGAATCTTTCCTAACGATCAAGAAGGCAAAGAAGGCGGGAGAGCCCGTCACTCAGGCTGTACTCTGCGTACCTCAAGAGTAAAGCAGCTACAGTTGACTCTGGTGTCCTCAGTCATGGCGTTTGCTGCCCTTTGTCAGACACTCCCATTAGCAGAGAGCATTTTGGGAAGAGCAAAGGTTCTGGAGTTCACTCACTCTGCTCCTTTACTTCCCTGACCTCCTGAAAACAAGACAGCGCCAAAGCCCGTCGCGGGTCTGCGGTGAAGAGGACAGTGATGCTAAGTTTTCACTGCAACTTTAAGGCCTCTGGCTTCTGGCACACCGTCCTTGCTCTCAGACTGAGAAGCTGATCCTCACCAGGGTGTGGGTGTGTGGATCCACTGTATGTTGGAAACACTTAAGGATTTAAAAATCCCTCACGCCTGAGTTATTACTCCAGAGATTCTGATGTGATTGATCTTATATAGTCTGGGTCCTAGGTTTTTAAAAATCATCCCTTAATGTTTTATTGTGTACCATCAGAGCACCATTGTCTTACCAGAAGATAATGGCTTCCCATGAGATGTTCTTTTATGTCTGGATAAAGAAAGAGCCTTAGTTCTGAGGGAGAGGGAAGCTCAGAGGGAGCTGTAAGGGAGGGTTTTAGGTTTTGACACAAACCAGAAATGCAGGTGTTTTATAAGCAGGGGCCTCCCTCTGTACCCCCATCCCCAGTCCTAAGGGTAATTATCTTGTCTTTCCACAGGCCTGAGGCATCAAGTCTGGTCTGCTGCCCGACGCCCTGCCTACACTCACATGCCTCAGCTGCCATGGATTTGTCTTTCTGGCAGCTTCAGCGGCCAGCCCTTCACAGGATGCTGTTCCCAGAGGGCAGGAGTGAAAAACATAAAAATCAGGAGCCATGAAGCCTCTCAGGCAAGTCACGTCTCAGGCAGGTCACATACCGGTCAAGAATTCCAACTTGCAGATAAGTAAGCTTCATGGCCGAGACATCTCCAACTCACTGATAAGTAAGTTTTATGGTTGAAACATCTGGCTTAATGATAAATAAGCCCCCCCCCCGCTCTCCCTATAGCATTTTGTAATAGTTTAAGCTAGCCAATAACCACGCTTCTGCTTCTGTAACCTGCTTCTGCTCTATAAAAACCCCAAACCCCAGACCTGGGCGCGCTTCTCCCTTTGTCAGGAGTTGTGCCCACAGGTACCTGTGTAAAATAAAAGCCTCTTGCTATTGCAACTCGAGGGCTCGACTTGTCCTTTGTGGTTTCAATTTTACACCATCTCTCCAGCCCCTCAAATATCCTTAAATTCAGCTTCATTCAGGTTCTCAGGAAATGGTCAGGATGAAGTCAAGTTCTTGGTAAAAATATCACATTTGTAAATTCTTCCACATTCCAGCCACAAATAGTTCCAAAGGCCCAAAAACCACATGGTTAGGTTCACCACAATATCCTACTTCTTGATATCAATTTTCTATCTTCATTTCTTTTCCTGCTGTTGTGAAAAATACCCTGACAAAACCAACTGAAGAGTTTGTTAGTTCATAGCTCAAAGTATGGTCCATAATGGCAGGGACATCAAGGCAGCAGGAGCTTGAAGCAGCTGGTAATGGCACATCCATAGTCAAGAGGCAGAGGGATGAATGAATGCCAGTGCTCAGCTTTCTTTCTCCATTTCATACAATCCAGATTCCCCAGCCTAGGGGTTTTCCCACATCAATTAACCCAATTAAGTTAGATCCTCATAGGCATGGCCAAAGGTTTGTTTCCCTGGTGATTCTAGAGTCTGTCAAGTTGACAATTAACCCTAAACCAGCACACCATCCTTAAGGGACTTTTAACTCCAAAAACTAAGAAATTTGTCAAAACAAGAACAAATACCCATGTGTATAATTAACTTCTCTGCCTTCTCACCTCCTCCCACTTTCTTCCTCATCAGCTCCAAAGTCAATTTTCCAGGATGAGTTTTGAGATGGGGGCGGGGGGGTGCACTTGTTTCCAAGCCCTATGACCAGTGTTTGATCCCTGGGGCCACATGTTGCAATGAGAAAACCAATTTCCACAGGTTGTCCTCTGACCTCCACATGAACACTGTGGCATGTGCACTCCACCCTCAAAATATATAAACACATTGTTTTCAAGAGAGAGTTAGAGGGAGGGGATTCATCTGAGACTCAGAAATCTAGATAAGAAAGCCGAAGGTCTGTGTGAACAAAAAAATATTTCTGAAAACATTTTAAAGAAAGATTAAACACAAATCAGTTGCTATTTCATTTTGAAGGATGAAAGAGATGTAATAATATCCAAGTTTTGGGTCTGGGATATTGGAAAAACATGGAAGGGCGCTGGAATGAGATGGAAAAATCAAGGGGCAAGATTTCTCTCTTGGTTCTATCTCACCTTGTAATTTCCTCCTCAAACACTTGCTGTCCTAGCACCTGGCTTTCAAGGCAGAAGAACTGAATTCTCTCTTAATTCTAACTTCAGTTAAGATTCTCCCTCCACCTATTTCCCAAAAGATTCTAAGTAGAGAGGATCCAGTAAGGTGTGTCTAATTTATAATACAACCCAACAGATATGTAAAAACTGTGGGTCAAACAGAACATTTATACAAACAAGTAATTCTGCATAAATTACACAAAACTTAATTGGTTGGTGTTGTAGTTTTTGTTTTTTCTTTTCCCACAGTTCTTACCTGTGCAGCAGAGCTCTTAGCCACCTGAATGATCTTCTCCATAGAGAGGTAGCTCTGCTGAGATGGAGCTGGGCCAATGCAATATGCTTCATCTGCCTGTTTAAGAATCATTACAGATGTGAAAGATGGTGTGGTTAGTATGTACCTGTACACTGTATACAACTCCATCAGGATCATTTACTGGTAAAATAAAGATGCCGGTACAAAAGGCACAAGAACAATGATCATGACCAATTTGAGAATTAACACTCAGAAGCACCAGTCCATGCCACGTTTTAAAGATGAGCCAGTTTACCCGGGCGTGGTGGCACATGCCTTTAATCCCAGCACTCGGGAGGCAGAAGCAGATGGATCTCTGTGCGTTCAAGGCCACCCTGGTCTACATAGTGAGTTCCAGGACAGCTGGGGCTACAAAGAGACCCTGTCTCAAAAAGGCCAAAAAAAGAAAAGAAAAGATGAGCCAGTTTGTGAACAAGTCCTGGGTGAAAGGGGACTCCGAACTTGATTTTCCCATATAAACCTAGTACTAGATTCAATCATAACATTATAACAATCTTAAATGTATTTAATACCAAGTTATCATTTAAAAATAGAAATGTAGCAATACAAAATTGCAAAGTTTACATAATTATTAGGGTATGATGATGTTTCTTTCAAACATTTGTGAATTCTTCTGTACTACTCTTTAAAACTTTCATACAATCATAGCATCCCTTGAAGCAGACCACATAGAAAACATGTATTCCTTCATGCAAACTTGCTGAATGCCTACTATGTGTCAGGCTTTGAGTTGGGAACTGCCTAAATAGATGTAAACAAGACTTGCCCCCCTATCCAGAGAGAAGATAGTCATTAAGCATTTATACACTTATGGAAACTGTGATAAAAGCCCAGAAGGAGAAAGCAAGGATTTAACGACCACAGAAAGAGTAGCTCTGGTCTGCAGGTGGTCCAGGCTAATTAGGAGGGAAAGTCAGGGAAAGTTCCTCAGGGTTGGTAAGGACTTGACCTGGGAGACAGATGAAGAATGTGGACTTAAGAACAGGAATGGAGACGGGGTGAATCTCCCACACAGAAAACGTGTGTGAAGATCTAGAGTTGGAAGAAACTTGGCCCACTGAGTGACCAAGGATCGCTTGTGTGACTGGGACACAGTGAGCGAGGGTCAGAGATGTGGTTGGATGACACAGGACAGATTTCATGAGGCCTTTGGAGAAGTGAAAAAGCTTTGGATTTTTTTCCTAATGGAACTCATAATGGGATTTGAAAACATCAATTATTATTACTATTTTTTTTAAACAGGGTCTCCCTGTAGCCCCAGCTGGCCTAGAACTCTCTATGTACACCAGGCCAGCCTTGAACTCACAGAGATCCCCCTGCCCCTGCTGGGATTAAAGGCATGCATCACCATGCCTGGCTAAAAAATCATTTATTTTTAACTTTTAATTTCACAAAACACAAATACATTCTTATTCTGAAGAACACAAGAAGTAAACCAAGTGGCCGTCAGCTCTGAATTTCCCTCACTAGTGTCCTCTCCAGGCATTTTCCACCATAATCCATTTGTGACATTTTTCATATCCATAGTTCTATTTGTGTAAGTACGTACAGTTTGAGTTTTATGCAAATAGAATCATACTATATACTTCTGCAATTGCTTTTTCATTAACATTATATTCTGGGGTGCTTCTTTACTAGCAAACACATGTAAAACTCACTGTGTGTGGCAGTACCACATCTCATTTAATCATGAACTTCTTCATATGCAATTTAGGTTGTAGTGGTCCAACACTGGATATGGGCAAGGCTGAAACACACATTCATACACACCTCGGGGCATTTGTATATGAGCCTTTTTTTTTTTCTTTTGGTCTTTTTGAGACAGGGTCTCCCTGTAGCCCCAGCTGGCCTGGAACTCACTATGTAGACCA
>NW_008327991.1:223690-260073 GCF_000622305.1 Nannospalax galili
TTTATGGTTGAAACATCTGGCTTAATGATAAGTAAGCCCCCCCGCTCTCCCTATAGCATTTTGTAATAGTTTAAACTAACCAATAACCACGCTTCTGCTTCTGTAACCTGCTTCTGCTCTATAAAAACCCCAAACCCCAGACCTGGGGGCGCTTCTCCCTTTGTCAGGAGTTGTGCCCGCAGGTACCTGTGTAAAATAAAAGCCTCTTGCTATTGCAACTCGAGGGCTCGACTTGTCCTTTGTGGTTTCAATTTTACAGGAGATGCTTGCATTCCTACATCCCTACATCCCTATTTACCAACGTTCCCGTGGCCTTGCTAAATCCCCTCTTCCCAGCCGCCAACCTTGGGTCTTCCTGGGCAGAGAGGTGTTATACCTTTAGTTTAATTCAGACCTTGAGCTCAGGAATCCATTTAGTCATGATTCTTCCTTTAAGGCTACAGAAGGCTGAGCTAGTTTAAACCAAGAGTTTAGAAACTTTGAATTGCCATGAAGAACAGCGATCTGGATACCTCCTGTTAGTAAAATGACTGGAATTATTTCAGCACTGTGTGATTGCCGCAAACCAAGACTCCGTCTGGCAGAATCCAAGAAGAACGACAGAGACACCAAGGCAGAGTTCAAGCTTCTTCTTCTTTATTACGCACTTCAGCTCTTTATATAGCGTTCTCAACAGCCCTCCCTCCAGCCAGGACCAATCAGGGCGCGCGCGCGCACACACGCAGCAGGCAGGCAGAGTGGCAGCCCATTGGGCCACGCAGCAGGGTCATGCCGGATGACGTCTCTAATCAGGCAGACAGCACATGATCGAGCTCATCGCTTTCCGGAGTTGAAGTAAACAAGCGAGGGTCACGAGACTTGGCAACCAGCCAAGGCGCGTCAGGCCGGAAACTTGGAGTCACGAAACTTGGCAACCAGCCAAGAGTTGGAGTCACGAGGCTTGGCAGCCAGCCAAGGCGCCATTTTTGGCTGATTCCGGCTGTGCTCGCTTCCCACATGTGATCTCTCATAAGAACTTTGAGGGTAGTTGTCAAGGAGAGTGAAATAGGAGAGCTAGGCAAGGAGGAAGAGTCTTAAGTAGTTCTTGGCACCTGGCGTTTGGTTTTCTATGGGTCTCCAAGAAGTCCTCATCCAAGGATGGCATAGAAAGACAGAACATTTCACCAAATTATTAGGAACCAAACTTCCTGTACAGCCACAACCTCCCCACACCAACTTTGTGTCATGACAGGGTTGTGGGCAGATAAAAGATGACCATCATTGGTACTCAATATATTACCTTACCTAAGAATGAAAATTCTTACAGGATTCAAAGTTTGGGCACCATGTTTATCTTTGAAATTCCAAAGATCTCTTTACAGAAATCCACAGTGTCCACAACTCAAACATCTATGATTCATGTGAGAAGTTATGAGGATATTTCATTTTGATGTGTCCAGAACCTACTCTTTGCCTGGTCTAGAACACAGAAAATACTCAGTGAACTTTTGAAGGAAAGCTTCAGACATGCAAGGACAGTGGTCACTTGATCAAACAATTATCAGTTAGCTCAGGAACTGAATAAGGCCGAGTCTACGCCTCCAGGCAGCTTACAAGGAGGAAGGGAAGGCAGTCTGTGCAAATCATCACATACGTGACTGTGAGTCTCTGTTCAAATAGTCAACTACAGGGAGAGGATGTTACGGAAGACTTCTAGAATGTGTTGTGAAGTAGAATTGGGTCAGGAGTGGGACTGGAATTTTCCCTGCAGAAGGAACATGGTATTGAGGGGGAGAAAAGGCATGATCCCTTTAATTTCCTTGTTTGGAGCACAGCTGGATTCTTGTATACTCTCACATTGTATTAGTCAGCATTCCTTACATGTGACAAATAACAGCTCATAAATTAAAATAAGGAAAGATTTCTTTTGTCTCATGGCTTCAGATATTTCAGCTCATGGTTTCTTGGTATCATTACTGTGGGCAGGTGGAAAGGCAGGATGTCACAGTGGGGAGAGAGTGGTATAGGGAAGCTGCTCACCTCATAGTGGCCAGGGCACTGAGACAGCACAGGCCTATGGACAAAATATACCCTTTGGGGAACACCCTCAATGACCTATCTCCTCCAACTATGTCCTGAGTCCTAAAGTTTCTACCACTTCCAACAGCCCATTCAATCATGAATCTATAGGAGGACTGCCAGAGGACTGATGACCCAACCACCTCCCAGAAGACCATGCCTTTGAACATCGCTGAATTGGGGGTTAAGCCTTCAACATATGAACTTTAGAGGGGCATCTAAGACAAAACCATAGCACATATTTTAGTGTAATAAAAGAGAAGTTGTGAAATCAAGCTGATTGATTTTAGTTGATTCCTCTTTAGCTCCATATATGGAACTTTCCAAATCAGAGCAGCACACTCATGTCCTGACAGGCAAGGCAGTCCCCTAGACAGGACCCAGGTCAGTTCTTGCCGAAGAAAAGACAGCTTGAGCCATTAGACCCAGCACTCAGCTGCCGGGGAACTGGTGCACCCTGCCACCTCCTGCCACTAATTCCAGCCATTTTGAGAGAAGCTGCAGCTGCTGTGCTTTGTGCTCCCTTGTGTTCTATGTCCCTATCTCTTTAGCAGAGCGGACCCCTTTCTTTTGGAGATCACACTCCTTACTCAGGGTAGTTCTGGGAAGACAGTTGTTACTCCTCAGGAGAGCTCCTCCCCGTATCTTAAAAACTGTTCCAGAGATGGGTGTCTGATGAGGAAGAGTTCCAGGGGTCATAAGAAAAAAGATTCTCTGAGAGACAGCTGGGATTTACATGTGACACACACTGGGAAGCCTGATGCCTCTGCCTAAGGTCAAGTAAAAGCCCAGGACTGGACATAGAGACTTGAGATCTAGCCTGGGCTGTCTTTCTACCTCCCTGGACAAGACCTTGGATGATTGACTTACTGTGCTTGTTCCCTCCCAGTGAAGACCATTTGCACTCTGTGCACCATGTTTTGGTCAATTAGCTGTGCCTTTCTGGAGCAGTGAATTTTCAGGCTCAGCTGAAAAGAATTCCATGGCTGACTAGTGGCGCTGACCATGGCTGAGGGAAGAGGTTCACATATAATGACTATATCCTTGGATAGACCATCTTGAAGGTCTTTCCCAGCTAACAAATAGAGGAAAGTTTCTGTAAAACTTTCCTTGACTTTACCAAAGCTCATTTTTCTCTTTCTGTAAAGAATTTTTTTTTTATCCTAGTCAATCCTCTTGTCAGGTATAAAACATGGGGTACTTTTGTTTCTATTTTGGCACATTGTTGGACATTTTATATTACTAAGCAATTTTCTTAACCATTTAATGCCTCAGGCAGATCATAAACTCCAATGTAAGTTCTATGTCCTCATATGCCCTGGATGGTTTACTGTGTATATGGCTGTTATGAATCCCTTTTGAAGAGGATGTGGAAAGGCTTTTTTACTTGGTTTAGTTTTTTTGTGTGTCTGTGATTCTTTGTGAAATTCTTGGCACCCAATTGGTAACGGCTTGAAAAGTCGATTTACAATTTAGACAATTATCGTGGAAGCCTTTTGGCCTCTGCCCAAATCCCAATGTCTACCCGCACAAGGGCCTTTTCAGCAGCATCTCATTTTAGATGTCTTGTTCCAAAGTTACCACAGTGTGTCTTAATTCCGAAGATGACCCAGGAAGTTCAATATTTGAGTATCTTCCCGTTTGAACCTCCTAGGCAGTTGCCTTTTTACAACAATAGCTTCCAAATTCTTTGCCAGACATTAAGTTACTATAGTTATTCTATCAAGTGTGGTCAGTATTATGCATTTCCAAGTTACAAATTAGGATTCAAGGTAAACATAGGGGAAAGTAAACCAGGACTGTTAGAGAAATCCAGGGTACATGGTCATGATAAGGTCTATTCTGGGGTATGGATAAGCCAGTAATTTGGCAGAATCTGCTGGGGAGTCCCTAAGGAAGCAGTGGGTGTCTAGCATTGAGGTGTGTTCTTATGGCTGATTGCTGGAGGTGTAGGTCATTTATGTTCTTCAAAAAGCTTTGTAGGCTGGTTCTGTCTGTGGTCACGATTCTCCATCTGTCCCTCACTTCTGACACAGCCCTTGATTCTAAGTGATGGGATTACACCGTCCCCTCACACTTCTGACACAGCCCTTGATTCTAGGTGATGGGATTACACCATCCCCTCCATTTCTGACACAGCCCTTGATTCTAAGTGATGGGGTTACACTGTCCCCTCCATTTCTGACACAGCCCTTGATTCTAGGTGATGGGATTACACCGTCCCCTCCATTTCTGACACAGCCCTTGATTCTAAGTGGTGGGATTACACCGTCCCCTCCATTTCTGACACAGCCCTTGAGTCTAGGTGATGGAATTACACCGTCACCTCCATTTCTGACACAGCCCTTGATTCTAAGTGGTGGGATTACACCGTCCCCTCCATTACAAGTGGGGGAGACGAAGAAAACGGCTGCTTGCTTTGCCAGATTGAAGCCAGCTTGGAAGTCCATGTAGCTTACGTGGCCCAACACCAGATTCACATTGCTGACAATTTTCACATTCCCTGTGCATTCTGCTACAGTCAGCTAAGGAGAGAAAAACAGTGTGTGGGAGGCAGACAAACATTTGGCCCCAGACTTCTCCCTCGATTTGTTGCAGCTGCTTCCCAGTTAAGCATCCTGGTTCAGACAAGGCCACTGATCCTCAGTTCACCCAAATAAACCCACGTCTTCAAGAATACTAGGGGTTTCACACAAGGCCTCATGTGGTTTCTGTGGAGCTTTTGGTTTTAGACTTTCTAGGATTGTACCCTGGTAGCTCTGGGCATTGGAAAGGGGTGCACTCTGAACCCCGAAAGTAGGAAGGCACAGGACTATTTCCCTAGCAGATAAACTGGCATCTATGAGTTAAGCTTTCCTATCTAAGAGTGGGCCACCCTCGGGAAGGCTGTTAGGACTTACTTCTTTATACTCAAGGACCAGAGGTTCTTCCTCCCAGCCGTGAGATGCTCTCTACAAGGACCATCAGATCATGGTTTGTGAGCCAAATGTGTCCCACAGCTTAATAAAGTTTTGCTGGAACATAGCCATGTCTGTTTGCTTAAAAGGCATATTGTTAGGTTTCCAAAACCTGACATATTAGTATTTACTATCTTGATCTATATAAAAAAAAGTTTCCTCAGTCCTTCCTTACACCATCTAAGCAGGCTTAGCACCAGATCCTGTACTGGAACTTAGATAGAATGGTAATTGGTTAGGGAATTATGGCAAGAGTTGTTTTTCCTCCCAAAATCCTTTTATTGTGAAATGTACAAGATGGAAGCTAGGGCTTCATGAAACAGGTTTTCTGGTGTGTTCTGTTGAACCCTTGTTCTGTAAGATGCCCCTAAATAATTTAAGAAGTCAAAGATGCTTGAGAAATATATTCCTCAGCTTCCTCTTGAAGAGTCACAGCATAAATATTTTAAAGACTTTAAAAAGTCCTGTGGGCTGCTTTGGGACCAACCCATTCACACAGCTCCAGGACTCACATCTCTGCTTAGCAAGTTAAAACTGGCCCACTCTGTCCCCACCAGTCCTCCTTGAGCCTAGGACCCTTCATGCTGCTGCTGTCTACTGTCAGAGAGAATGCCCTACTAGTCTGGTGAGCAGACAGATCCTGCCCAACTGGTCACCACCCCCTGCTTTGGGACCAGTACCATTCATACTGCTCCAGGGCTCACATCTTGGCTTAGCTAGTTACAATCAGCCCACCTTGTCAACGTCAGCCTGCCTTGGGCCTAGGCCCCTTCACGTTGTGGGAAAGCTCCCCACTAACCAACCTGAAACCATTTGGTCCCTCTAATAAAAAAATCAAAAGTGAGAACCTAAAGCACAGACGGAATAACTATTCATAGCTGATCAGAAAGAAACCAAGCTACATCAACAATGAAAACAGAACCAAACTTCAACTCAACAAAGGCAGGTTAGTATTTCATATCAGACATACAACCAAACCAAGAAATCCATAACACAGGTCACAACTCAGAAACACAAATAATGTGAATAATGTGTCCCTAACTAAATCCCACCAAGCCTATAGAAGTGTCTAAAATGAGGACCACCCAGAGGAACCCCAGGACTCGGAATTTAAAAGCATGATCAAAGAATTCATGAACTTTAAAGAATATATAAACAAACAGCTCAAAGAACTCAAAGAAGATAGGAATAAACTCCTGACTGAAGCTTAAGAAAATATGAATAAATGGTTGAATGAAATGACAAAAGCAATTCAGGATTTGAAATGTCAATTCATAAAAGAGATAGAAATATTGAAGAAAACAAAGGCTAAAATGAAAATGGAATCGAAAAACTCAATAAGTCAATTTGAAATGACAGGAGAAAGCTTCACCAACAGAATGAAAAGATTGGAAAACAAAATATCAACACTGGACAACAAACTTGAAGAATTGGACCACTTAAGCAAAGACTATGAAATTTCTTTTTAAAACATAGGAATGGAATACACAGGAAATGTGGGACACCATTAAAAGACCAAGTCTATATATCACAGGCATAGAGCAAGGAGAAAAATCTCAAGTCAACGGCATTGACCAGAACTTCAACAAGAGTACAGAAGAAAGTTTCCTTAAATTAAGGAAAGATAGATACCCATACATATATGGAAGCACACAGGACATCAAATAGACAAGACTAGAACAGAATCTCCCTATCATAGAAAAAAACCACTAAATATACAGAACAAAGAGAGGGTACTGAAAGCTTCAAGAGAAAAATAATAGTTTACATATAAAGGAAACCCCATAAGAATTACAACTGACTTTTTAATGCAAACTATGAAAGCCAGAAGCGTCTGGACCAAAGTATTCCAAGTTCTAAATGATCATAGATGCCAATCCAGAATACTTTACCCAGCAAAACTGTCTCTCATAGTCAAGGGAAAAGAAAAATCTTCCATGATATAAACAGACTGAAATAATTAATGTGCACCAAACCAGCCCTACAGAGAATACTTAAAGCAATACAAAGGACTGAAGAAAGAATGACCATACCCAAGAAGCTATAGAAAGAAACCAGATGAAGGTATAATTACAGAAACACAAAGTAGAACTAAGAACACAAACAAAATAAAATGACAGTAACCAATGCACATCTTCCAACAATAACTTTAAATATTAATGGCCACAATTCTCCAGTCAAAAGGCAAAAACTAGTTAAACAAACTAAGAAACAAATCCATGTTTTTGTTGTCTTCAAGAAATTCATCTTACCGTTAAGGATAGGCATGTCCTTAGGGTAAAAGGGTAGAAAAAATATTCTAAGCAAATGACACTAAGAAACAAGCAGGTGTTACTATTCTAAATCTGATAAAATAGACTTCAACTAAAATTAATCAGAAGAGATAAAGTCACTTCATTCTGATCAAGGAAATAGTTGACCAAGATGACGTTAGAGTCATGAACATATATGCACCAAATTCTGGTGCACCCAATTTCATAAAAAACTACTGAACTTCAAAACATAGATTAACCCCAACTTAGTAATACCAGGTGACTTCAATATCCCACTCTTTCCAACAGACAGGTGATCTGGACAAAGAATAATCAGAGAAACATCTGAATTAAATGATATCAGACATCAAATGGATCTATAGAATTTTCCACCCAAGTACCAAATAATATACACTCTACTCAGCAGCCCATGGAAGTTTCTCTAAAATATACCACTGAGTCACAAAACAAACCTCAGTCAAAACAAAAAAGAAATAATTCCATGCATTCTATTGGACCACTACCACCACCACCACAACAACAAAACTCTAGTAACTATACTAACTAACTATATATATATACTCATGGAGATTATACAGCATACCCCTGAATGATGAATGTGTCAAAGAAGAAATCAAGAAATAAAAGTGGCTCAGCAGTTACAAGCACTGGCTACTATTGCAGAGGACCCGGGTTCAGTTCCAACAGTCACATGGCAGCTAACAACTGTCTGTAACTCCAGTTCCAGGGTAATCTGATACTCTCTTCTGATCTCCATGGGCATTGCACAACATGGGTACATTCATATACATGCAGGCAATATGCTCATACACATAAAATAAACATAATAAATAAAATCGTTTATAAAAAGAAAGAAATAAAAGTATTTATGAAAGTAAATGAAACTGATAACACAACACAATAAAACCTTTGGGGCATATTAAAAGCAGTCCTAAGAGGGACAT
Source organism: Nannospalax galili (assembly GCF_000622305.1). Lineage (NCBI taxonomy): Eukaryota > Metazoa > Chordata > Mammalia > Rodentia > Spalacidae > Nannospalax > Nannospalax galili. The sequence goes on from NW_008327991.1 coordinate 231,923, forward strand.
TTATAACTCTAAGAATCTACATTTAAAAATTAGAAAGTTAGTGCTGGAGAGATGGCTCAGTGGTTAAGAGCACTGGTTGTTCTTGCAGAAGACCTGGGTTTGAATCCCTGTACCCATATGGTGGTTAACAACTGTCTATAACTCTAGCTCCAGGGAATCTGATGCTCTCTTCTGTCCTCTGTGGGCACTGTATGCCATGAGTGTACTTACATATATGTAGGCATAATGCTCATACACAGAAAATAAAAATAAATTTAATTTAAAATAAATAATTAGAAAGCACAAATAAATGACTTAATGGTACAACTCAAGATGGAAAACCAAAGTACAAACCTAGTAGTTGAGAAGGGATAATTAAAATCGAAGCAGAAATCAATGAAATAGAAACAAGGAAAACAATACAAATCAATGGATTTGTTAATTCTAGAGTACTGTCATTTCTGAAAAAGGGCAACAAGACCCCTTCTCAAATCCTCCCTGCCAGGCAGAGTCCAGGAGCTCTTTCTCTACTCTTAATGATTTTCAGCCAGGGAGCTAGGAAGGGACTCAGACTTGAGGTTGTGAATGATATAGGTTGGGAGGCAGAGAGGACCTGCACATGAGGGCTTTGGGGCTTCCTGTTCCTTGTCTCCTCTCAGCTCTGCTGATATTACCAGCTATGGTGGAAAAGCCTTATTTTTTAGGGATCCTTGAAGTCCAGGCATGGAAAAGAGACATGGAGTTGGGAAAGAAGCCTGCAAGTCCTTGAGAAAGCAGCACACATATTGGCATTTGGGGCTGGGAGGAGACATACTGTCACCTGGTACTGCTGGTGGGTGTTCACAGTTGGACACCCCTGCTAAGGTCAAAGCTCTTTAACTTAGGGAAAGTTAGGGAATGGTATCTCCCATGGGGAGAGACCCTGAAGGCAGGGTTCTTCAAGAAGCTTCCTTCAAATAAGCCCTCACAAAACCCTAGCCTGGCTGCCAGTGTGCTGTGTGAGTGCTACCATGAGAATCCTTTAGATTCTGAGACAGCAAAGAAAAAAATCTGATAGGTAGATGTGGGAAAGTAACTGGGCACACGGAAATGTTAGACTGTGGGCCAGAGGAGCAGCTTGGTGTAGTTCACCACTGCAGACTCAGGTCTGGCCTCAGAGGAGATTAGCAAGAACATACAAAATGGGGGTGTCTACAACGGAAAGTAAATAAGCAAATCTGTGCAGCAGAATTAGACCCCCTGTGAAATGAGCAGAATGCCTAATAAGTAATCTAAAAAGCTGAATGAAGCAGCAGTGTGAATCCCTTTTAACTGCATCAGAATAGCCAGACTTTGAAAGGGGAAAATAGTTCAAAGATGGCAGGGCTCTAAGAGGTTGGCCTGCCCCACTCTGCCGATGGGAAACAACTGGACTATGTATGACATTTCTGTATGCTGCAAGGGCTTTCAACATGTTGCACCCTCTGACCAGATGCATTCATTTCTAGAAACCTTTGTAAGGGAATTATTAGAAGTGGGAAAGGAAAGGCCTTATGAACAAAGATGTTCATGCAACATAATTTATAATATCAAGATATCAAAAGCTTTCTAAATACTCAACAATAGGGGAAGGATTAAATAAATGGGTATCTGCAAACATTTATTGACTAAATACATGAAGTTCTTCTGAATTATGTGAAAAGAAACAATATAAAATTGTTATACGATTCCTTTATATATATATATATATATATATGATAATATAATGGTTTTAAAAAAGGGGGGTGGCTGGAAAGATTGCTCAGCAGTTAGGAGCACAGGTTGCTCTTGCAGAGAACCTGGGTTCAGCAACCGACACCCATAAGGTGGCTACAACCATCTGTAAGCCCAGTTCTAGGGGAACCCAATGCCCTCTTCTGGTGGTATTGCATGCATGTGGTATAACATACATACATGCAGACAAAACACACACATAAAATAAATTATCAATCAAAAAGAAATATTTAAAGATATACATACATATGCTGATTATGAATAATTTTATGTTTTTCTTTCATGTACTTGCCGGTTTTCTCTAATGATCATGTTTAGAACCAGAATATGTGAGTAAATTCTTTACAAGTTCAGGGACTAGAACCTCGTTGCTTTGCAGTCATTGGAGATGCTTCCTGGATGAGCTGAGCTAAAAAATTCACAGTTCACATGACCAGTGCTGCTGTTTGAAGCGAATCTGCTGGGTCTCGCTAGTCCTAACTTGGCAGGGAGCCCCAGGCCCAGGAACAGTCAGGAGTCAAACATTAGTAGTCAGGAGGAGACCCCACCTTCCAATTTTGGGCCATGTGGGTTTTTCACCTCTCTTGGAGACCAGAGGAGCCTGTGGGCATCTGCTCGTTATCCTCAGCCCTCCTCCTCTGATTGCTTGTCTGGAATGACTGCAAGCCTGGGTCACCTGGTAGTCTGATTTCCTCTCCTGTCCTCCCATGTCTCAACAACCAAGGCTGCACATCACTGGGGCAACTGCTAGGGGCTAGCAGCAGGGGAGCGCCTACTTCCTCCAGATTCATTGAGACAACCTCTTAGCAATGCAGATGGCGTACAGATAGGTGTGGTTGGCCCCTCTTAGCATTAACTCACACTGGGAGCTGCTTTGTTGGAGCAACATTTGATGAGATGTGCATTCTGGGTTCTCTGCAGGTGTCCTGGAAAAAAAAAGCAGCCAGAGCTGTTGTAGGGAAGCAAATGTGTTATGAAACGGCACACCGAAAAAGAGGAGGTAGCTTGGGGTGAGGGACAGGAATCTTGGTGCCAGAGAGACTTGGGTTTGAATCCTGCTGCAGGCAGGAGGGCACCTGCCTCACAGGGAGGACTGAATAATGTGACAGTGATGTCCCGTACAGGCACTGCTATGACTAACAAAAATGACTTTATTTTAAAACCTTTACTACTTTCCACTCAATATAATTGGGTCATATTTTATTTAATTCATAAACATGTTCTAATCGAATGGTACATTATGGGGCATAGAGGAGCAGTTTGGAATAATTGGAGCTGTTTGAGAGACTCCAAGAAGGATGAGCATGTGGCATTTAGGAAGATAGCCTTGCTAAATGCCGAGGTGAGGGAACGCAAACCTGAAGGTAGAGACTGATGTAGAGAACTTTGTCAACACCAGAAGAATTGTAAAGATGGTGCATTTGGTTGGGCTTGGGTGGTTGCTCAGGAGGGAGGCTGACACTGAGCCTCTCACATGCCCAGAAGTCAGGTCCATCCCTTCCCTGTGTCTCTGCTGGAGAGGCTCCTGGGCCTCCTTGAGTCCTGCCATTCTTTGATCTGCTCAAAGCTTCCCTCTGGCTGTTACTCCTGCTTCCCATCCAGGGTCATCTTTTCCCTTCTCTCTGGCACTTTGACCTTTAGCTCTGTCTGGAAGGTCTTGCAGAGGGGCTAGAAAATCAGGGGTACTAGACAGAGTCTGATGGCCTCTGCCACACTGTGTGACCAAAAGCAAGTTGTACAATCTCTCTGGTGCCAGTTTTCTCAGATAAAGATGTGAATCACCGTAATAGATACCAGCTCCTGAGCACTTACCAAGTTCCATGTATCATGTAAAGAAATGTAATTATTTCCTTTAGATTTCATGCATATGTTGGATAGGGTTGTGCTGATAAAATTTTAATAACTGGTTCTGAAAAACCAAGCCTTAGCATGGTGGCACATGCTTTCCCAACACTCAGGAGGCAGAGGCAAGTGAATCTCTGTGAGACTGAGGTCATCCTGGTCTCCACAATGGGTTCCAGGCTATCTGGGGCTACAGGGAGACACCGTCTCAAAAAGACAAAGCAAACAAACAACAAACAACAAGCCATGATTGTGTGTGGTGCAACTTTTCACCATAGTTAATTTCAACCTACCAACTTGATATAACTAAACACAGAGCTGGGAGGAGTTGTGCATAGTCAACTTCCACAAACTACAGGAACCAGTGCCTAGCACACCTCTGGAGTGAGGGAGGAAGGAACCATCAGTTACTTGTGTTTTGTGATTGTGGGCATGAGTGTTTCAATATGGATGCACATGTGAGTGTGTGTGTGTGTGTGTGTGTGTGTGTGTGTGTGTGTGTGTGTACCTAAACATGTGTGTGAATGGGTGTGGAGATCTGAGGCTGATGCTGATGTCCTCCTTGGTGATTCTCCGTTTGCTGAAGCAGGGTCTTCCATTTGAGTCTAGAGTTCACTGATTAGGTGAGTCTAGTAGAAAGCCTGGAATTTATGTGGGCACTGGGGATCTCAAGTCTCATCCATATGCTTGCATGGTGAAGGTTTTACACACTGAGCCATTGCCCTAGCTCCATGTTACTCTGAGGCAGGATCTCACCATGTATCCCTGACTGGGCTCAAATTTGTGGCAATCTTCCTGTCTCCGTGCTTCTTCCCAAGTGCTTGGATTATAAGCCATCATACCTGGCTAACCAGGGCACTTTTGATGTGACATAGTGCCTGGTAAATAGTGGGTGCTCAAAGTGGTAGCTGTTGTTGAATTATTGGCAATGAGTATGCCACTGCTGAGCTTTCCTGGCCACCCTCTGAGGCTGGGCAGAGCCATTCTGTAGAGCTGCAAAGAAGCTCTGAGGCAGTTCCTTCCATCTGCTGCCCTGTTTGAGATGATTCACATCTTTACCTAGGTCCCTAGTGAGAATATTTGAAAAACGCTTTCTCTATTAAATGACCCGAGCAGCTGCCAGAGGGCAGTTTGCTATTTCATACGATTTAGCACAAAGTCTCAGAAATCCGTTCAAGATGATCCATGCCCCAAAGTGAAAGAATGGCCAGTGATCTGAGCTGGTCCCTGTGGGAGTGAGGAGGGAAGAGCAGAGCTCATGCTTCCTGGGAGTGTTTTGCTAGCGATGGAAGTTTCCAAGAAATCTGTGCGTTCACATTCAGTCAGGTGAAGAAAATATCTCTTCAAAGCAATATAAGCCCATGAAAGCGCCTCCCTAATAGCAACCAGTTAAGAGTTCAAGTTGCAGGATAAAGAAGAGGTTGTGAATATGGACTGAGAGTTTCTTCGGGCATCACTAAGGGAAATATTGAGGAAACATACATATGTGGAGGTATAGATGGAGAGAGATAGATCCCTCCAGGACCCTGGGCTGGGGAAGGGATCTTCCCTGCAGACAGGGCCTACAGATCTTCTGATATCCTCCAGTAGAATCAGCTTCATCATGGGGTTCAGTCTCAGGGAAAATGGTTCTGAGCCAAGAAATAGTGCAAGCATCAAAAACAAGCACGCCAGCGACTCAGGCTGTCTGCTTTTATCCTTCTGACACACTATGACACAATTCCATGGCATGTTGTACCTGAGTGAACTAAAGCTTAGGGACTTTCAGCAACTCACTCAGGGCCAGGCAAGGTGCTAAAGATTTCACAAGCACATGTCACTTGGTTCACCAAGCTCATCTTGCTAGTTGTGCTGTTGGTTTTCCTTTTGGTATGGGCTCAGAGAGGTTCATTCTCCTACTGAGAGTTGCAGAACTAACAGTGGTGGGGTAAATGGACACTTCTGTACTTAGCTATAGAATATATGGAACGACCCCATCCCCGATTGTCTGGTGGGATTGTTGCCCTGCAGAGTCCTGGCCTCCAGCCTGCCTGCAGGGGGCACCTTTGGTTCTGAGCCTAGCATTCAGCGTATGGCTTTTGAGACTAATGTGCTTTCATTTCTTGTTAAAATTCCAAATCCTTTCTCTTTGATCACATGTGCTTCTTCTCTAGCTCACAAAGCATGTCAAGTGGGCCAGACCAACCCTTTTTGGTTAGGAGCATCTTTCCAGCCTGGCTAAGGGAAGGCCTTGAGTTTCTCTGGCCTCTGAATCTCTTCACCCAATCCAGCATAGATTGTACTGGGCCTATATCAATCAACTTCCTCTGTGCCCAGAACCTGTTCAGGACTCTGGGGAGCTGGAAGAGTGGGCCAGCTTTGCTGTGAGGGGGATGAGAACTCTGTTCCCATTGCTATTGCCTTGATTCACACCTTTGGTGGCTAAATAATTTGTGGGATTCAGGAACAAATGAAAACTAGTGGCCCTGGTTCAGTACGTTTCCAGGGAATCTGATGACCTCTTTTGGCCTCTGTGGGCATTGACTGCACATGGTATACTTACATGTATGCAAAAAAAACACTCAGACATTTTAAAATAAATAATAATAGGAAATAAATAGATCTGTAAGGTAGTGACAAGAGAATATTAAACCAGGAACAAATTCCCAAGTGTGGGTCCCTGTGTGGGTACACAGGTCACATGCCCATGAAGCCAGCCCTATTCTCATCCAGACTATGATGACTGCCTCTTTATTGGTCTCTCTGTTCCTCCTCTCAAGTTCCTCTCCAAGCTGTTTTCCATGTTGGAGCCACAGTGAGTTTTCTTGCTTGTAATTCTGTATAAATCAATGCTCTGATCCTCAGCTCTGCTGAATGAAGGCCACAGGTGAACACACCTGTCCCTCCAGACCGCAGATATTCTTCCTTAACACTGTTTTTATTTGGGTTCAGGTCAGTCTGCTGCCAGGCTGTAAAGGCCGCACTGTGCCCTTCGGGACATCTGGGAACACCTCTGTCATCTACTTACTAGGGGTCAGTGGTATCTGATCCTTATTCCTAGATCACAATAATCAAAATTTTCTCTAGACATTTTCGAATATCTTTTGGAAACAAGATCATTTCTAGCTGAGAAACACTGGGTCACTCTGGGTCAGGGGCATTTTGTGGTGACAGAACCATCAGATGCTATGCATAGCTGGAGGGGAGGACACCACACAGTCCGGCATTTACTCAGTCTTAGGCTGTCTTGACTCTGTGGGAAGTAAGGGTGAGGGCCTGGTTGCCCATCCCGACCTCTTTACCAAGTCCCTGAAACTTCAACACCATCAGGTCTGAGTCACTAAAACTTTTCAAAAGGATTTTTCCAGCTTATAGTATTGTTGGAATATTTTTAAGACTTGTAGAAATTGCTCAGGCTAAGCCAATTGTCTGAATCACAGAAAGAGAAAACCGAGGCCCAGGGAAGTGCTGTGATTTGCCCAGTCTAGTTCCCGGTCACTTCTCATAAGGTGACATTGCTGTTATTTTCTCTGAAGAGCAACTTCAAACCCTCAAGTTCTGACATGAACAATCCAGCCAATCAGAGTGAGTCCTGGTGTTGAAAGTCTTGGGAATGAGACTTGTGGAGTTGCTGAGTTTGTCAGATGGAATCTTGGAGTCCTGGGGCTCTCTCATGCAGGCAGCGCCCATGAAAGGCAGGGCAGCATGGAGCTAAGCAGAGCCAAGAATGAACATCAGACTCTCACAGGCCTGATTGAGTTCCTAAGTCTGTGCAGGTCTGTTGGCAGGCACACTGTTGGACTTTGCAGTTTTGTGTACCCATAAAGACCTTTTGGTGTCAGCCTATCTGAACTGAGTTCCTAGAACTTATGCAAATGGATGGTGACCCATATGGAATTTCAGGTGCACTGAAGCCTCCAAGTCCACATCTTGTCCAAGTCTGAGCTCAGGGCTTGTTTGTAGCAAGGTGCTGCATCACATAGGCTTGTGTGGAAACTTTGATATGGCGATTTTCGTATGTGGTCATCGAAAAATCAGCCTTCACCCCTGGCAAGAGTCTTAAGGAAATCATGATCTGGTTCCTGGTGGCACATACTTACCATGTTGCTATGAGGTTTCTCTCCAGTCATTAATGCATTCCTGGGGAGAATCAATGCCTTCCCAGAGACACAGCAAGGAGGAAGGCTTCATAAATCTTTTAAACTGACATAAAAGAAGGCTTTGATTTTTCTAAATCTAGGGTAGAAGGGTAAGCTTCTATATTTCAAAATATATTTGTCTTTTGAGCATCTTCAGGCCTAGAGTTCATCAAATGACTTTTCCTTTTGGCTATTAACATGAGCTGTTGAAGCATTCTGTCTGTCTATCTATCTATATCTATCTATCTACCTATCTATCTATCTATCTATCTATCTATCTATCTATCTATCTATCTATCATCTATCATCTACTATCTATCTATCATCTGTCTATCTATCATCTATCATCTATATCTATCTATCTATCATCTATCTATCTGATTCCTTAATTCTTGGTTATTGGTTGAATCTACTCTCTATCATCTATTTATCATCTATCATCTATCTATATCTATCTATCTATCTATCATCTATCTATCTATCTATCATCTATCTATCTATCTATCTATCTATCTATCTATCTATCTATCTATCTATCTCTATCTATCATCTATCTATCTATCGTCCATGTTGCTGCCTATGGCTCCATCTTTTACAATAGGGCAGAGTCCTCTGGCCAGGGCTCTAGTCTTTGCAGAATCTCACTTGGTCCTGGAGCAATTCCCACTACTATGAGAGACTGCAAGGTGGATATCAAATTATGCTACAGGGGACCAAGAGTGTGCTCGAAGGGTACAAATGACTGTATGAATATAGTGGGCAGATGTTCAGTCCAGGCTAGGATCAAGAAACTTTTTCTGCCAGAGGTCTTGTAGTCTTGGAGGATTAGTGGCTATTAGACATCAGAAGAAGAAGAGGGGTGTTCTAGGCCAAATAAATGGCAGACAAGTACAAATCAGTGGTATTTGAGATACTTAATCTGGTTGGCGCTCCCTGTGTGGTTAGCTCACCATCTCCACTTCAGGGAAGCTTTCACTATGGCCCATGTGAGGAATGTTTCCCTCAAGCTCCCATGTGAGGAGTACCTACCTCAAGCTCCTCTCCATTTGCACAGCCCAGTATTGGCTTAAAATTTCATTGTAGTGTTTGTTAAATCTGGAAAGATCTTATTTGCTTTGAGATGTTTTATTCTGAATTGTGCCTTACACATCCAGAAAGGGGAGTTTATGTGTTTAGTTCACTCCTGAGTTCCAAGCGAATGATGGCCAGCATCAAACAGGGTCTCAATAAATACTGTTGCATAAATGGGATAGAGGTGCAGGCTTGCGCTTGCAGGTGCATGTGCATAGATGTGTGTTTGTGCTGGAGAGACAGCGGGAAGTCCCATTTCATGGTGCCTGGAAAGACCTAAGTAAGCTCACTTTAGTCCCAAGTATAAGAGGAACCACTGAAAGGCTTTATGCAGGGGTTTTACTTAGCTTGGAGCCTTAGGAAAACCTGTCTACAGTGTGGAGGTTGGCTTGAGAAGGGCTTGGAGGCAGGAAAAGCTGAAAAGAGGCTGATAGGGTGTTTAGCAGAAGGCAGGAGGCGGGACTGGGATGGTAACATGTGGTGGAGCAGAAGGATGTATTTGAGATTGCAAGTGAGATCAAAACCATAAGGCTTGGTGCTGGATAACGGAAGAATGGGGCTCACAGTGGTACTCAAACTTTTGATCTGAGTTCCCTGACCCATGTGCTGCACATTTGGATTGGCAGGGGCGGGTTCTGTAAAACAGGCAAATGAGTGTATTTCCAGGGATATGACCAAGGAGAGAAGTTTCAGATGGAGGTGGTCTGGGAATAGTCAGATACAGTGGACAGAGCCATGCAGGCAGTCCCTGAATTGGATTACGAAACGAGAGCAGAAGCAGTAGGAGAGCCGTCAATATTTAAGTGACGTCGGACCTGATGGCCATGCCCATCATTTGTTCCAAGACAGCTAACTTTGATCTGTAGTCTGCTTTTCCCATCGAACATCATGACCAGTGGATGACAGAGACCCCTCCCCTAGAGGAGAAAGCCTCAGCCAAGAAAACAAGAGCAAGTGCTGGGTGAATAGTGCACAATTAATCTGTAAGCAGGAAACTGAAGCGGAAGTGAAAGGGAATCCCCCGCCCCGTCTCCCAGAGATATTTTATGCCATATGTGTCGGTCCATGTGCATCTACATACAAATGCACATATACATTTAGAAATCTACATACATGCCATAATGTATTTAGCCCAGTCTGCTCTTGATAGACATTTCAGCTTTCCAGGCTTCTGCTGCTAAAAACAATGCTGCAACATATACTTCTGGCAGGCATTGTTTGGTCTGTGTGCAGTGTATGCAAAGGACTGATTTCTAAAAGAGGATCTGCTTTCAGCATCTCCAGTTTAGATACATACGGCTGATCTGCTTTCTAGTCCGATGTGCCAGTTTCAACTCCTACCCTGTGGTGCACGAGTCTCTGTCCTCACACCTTCACCAGCAAGATGTGTGACCAAGCTTTTTGATCTTGCCAATGCAATAGGTGAAAGATGGCATTATAATTTTCACTTAGCATTTAAAAAATGTAAGTGAAGCTATTTTATATGTTCAAGTAGCCATTGCCATCAGAACTGTTCTCCGAATTTATCCTTCCTCACTCCTTTTTGAGTTTGTTTTGTTTGGGTCTTTTTTCCTGATATCTGTAAATTCATTGTACACTAGGAAATTAGCCCCTTGTCTGAAGTGAAAATTGTTTTTAACCAGTTGCTACATTGTATTTATTTATTTATTTATTTATTTAGGGTCTCGTTGTAGCCCCAGCTGGCCTAGAACTCACTCAATAGACCAGTCTGGCCTCAATCTCACCTGCCTCTGCCTCCTGAGTGCTGGTATTAAAGGCATGCACCACCCCATACCTTACTGGTTTCATTCTGGTTAAGTAAACATCTATGCTTGGCCCCCTTTAGTACCTACCTGGGCCATCCACTGTACTCAGCTAAGGTGATGAAATACAGAGGAGTTTGGAGGTTCAGATTGGGCCAAATAAATAGGTAAAGTTGTTGTTGGTACACTGCAAGTGCTCCCTGGGAGCAGCTTGCTCATGAATGTTGTAGACTTGGCAGTCATGAGTGTGCATCTTCTGGGGGCAGAGGAATGAGAGCTATGTTTATTCAGCCTCTTACAGAATCTCCTTATGTCCAACACCTTTGGCGCCAAGGGAAATCAATATCTTTGACATAACCTGAAGAAAGCCAGAGTCACAACCTCAGGCCCTGAGCCAGAAATAGCATGGCACAGTCTTCTGACAAACCTGGTGGGGGTAACAAGCAGGCAATTTGATCACCAGACAGCTGGAAGTGCAGGTGGGCGGCAGGTGATTCATATGTTACCACTGCCAGCCCACATTTGTCACTGTTCATGATGCACCAGGCCCTGGGGACATGGAGATCCTGCCTTCGAGGAACTTGGAGAGCAGATGAGTGAACAGATGATGCTGGAAGTGTGTGACAAGGACTCTGGTAGAGACAGCATGAGGGAGTGGGAAGTCCCTCAGAGGGTAGCCCAATCTGTCTGGAGACATTTAGGAAGCTCCCTGTGTAAGGCAGCATCTAAGCAGAATGATGACAGATGGGAGCTGATCAAAGGGGGCTCTGGGTTGAGGGAGTACTGAGGTCAAAGTTCTGGGTGGACAGGAGAGCACAGTGCCTCCAGGAAATGGAAATTGGCTCCTCACTTTAGCTAGAGGATTCGGGATGAAGGTATGAGTTGGTCCATGCACAGATAGACGGGGAAAGACCTTGAAGATCAGTGTGGGACCAGAGCTTGGGACAAGGATTGAAAATGTTATGTAGTTGGAATCAGAAGGAATAGGTGATTTATATTTGGGAGAGGAGTTGATGTTTATGTGTGATACACAGTTCTTATCTTCAAAGGCTTCCACGGAGCTCTGGAAACAGTGGGTTCCCCAAGCAGGAGTTGGCCCGTCAGTAATGGCATAAGGCAGTAAGGAGAGAGTCTCGGGCAAAGGGAACAGGATGTGGCAAGACCCACAGGCCTGCAAAGGAGCATCCTGGCTGGTGAGACGCTCAACGTAAGAAAGCATGGTACCTGAGGTAGACATGCAACTGGCCTGCATCTCCTAGGGCCATGACAGCCATACAAATGAAGCTGAAGATGAATTCTACCCAGAGGTCCATTTGTAGAGGACAGACACTGGGCTGAGGGCTGGTGGGCTGGTCTTTGCTCGTGGTAGAAGGCTAGCCCAGCACTGGGACACTTTTCCTGGGAGGTGAGCTGCCATTTCAGCTGTACCATTGAAGCCTTCTGGGTAGAGGTGGCTTTGTGACTAAAATACTACCTGGAGGATCCCCTGATCACCCTGCGTATTAGCCCTTGGGCTCCCAGAGCTGTGGTTGCTGCCTAGGGGTTTCTAATCACCTTGATTTGCTTGAGAAGATGCTCCATGTCCCTAGAGAGGGGAGGGGATGGTTGCGTAACCCTTTAAAGAAAGCGGAACCGGGGCATCTCTCCTCCAGCAGCGATGCCAGTGGCTGTTCTTTCATGAGTCCTGTCCCTCCAGTCCAGGAACAAAGCCAGAGTTTCTCATGCAGACACACCATAGAACTTAGACCCGCTGCAGTAGCTTCTCTTTTCTATCTAAAGAAGATATACTGAGAAGACTGGCGAGAAGATATACTTGCAGCTCCCATGCTTTATAGACCCCACTTGGTATGATCTATAAGAACACATTTTACCTCTTCTCAGGGCAGAGCCAAAGTCAGACTGTTTCCCAGCGGGCTTTTTACTACAAGGGTTTGCTCACCTGAAGATCAGATGCCCTCCCCCAGCCTGGCTCAGCTGTGCGCTGTGGCGTATGGAAGTTCAGCCTGCCGTAGAATGCAGGGCCTGGGCTAAGGGCCATGACCAGCCCCAGAGAGTGACAGGCAGTTGTTATTTCTGTTTGGAGGGCTCAGTGCTGTGAGGCTGACCTTGCCTCCTATCTCAGCAGGAGCCTTGGGAATCACATGCTCAGTGGCAGCTGTGTTGCTGTAGATGTGACAGCAAATATCCAGAAAATTGAGTGCTTTCTGGTCTTCAATTTATGAAGCCATTTGAAGGATGTGCTAACAAGAAGTCATTAAACTGAGAAAACACTTGTGTGCCCTATTCCTTAATTAAATGGAAGAGAGAAACAAAAATCTGGCCGGTGAAGCCCTGGGCTTTGAGTGGAAAGGCATTGGAGGGAGGACTCAGGTGGCTGCGTGGTTTGGCTGCTGTTTGATTTTCATGCATGGTTGGGTGCTGGGTAGGAGTTGGCATGCATACTCTGAGATCTGAATCTACATTGCCTCCTGGCTGAAAGCAAGAGTCAAGGCAGGATGGGAAAGAGGTGGTGAGGAAAGGCCTGAGGAAGTGGCTCTATAAACTGAATCATGTCCTCACCAAATCCATACACTAGAGACTTAAACTCCCACGTACCTGTATTAGAAATAATGTTAACTCTGGCCACAAGAGTGCCACGGTGATTGGCATCCATTCATTGTGACTGGTGTCCATACAAGCAGAGAAAGGGACATGAAGGAGACATATTCAGAGAAGATCATGTAAGGAACAATAAGGTAACCACCTATGAGCCAGAGAGACTTTGAGGAGAACCAAAACCTACTGATACCTTGATCTGGGACTTTTAGAATCCAGAAATATGAGAAAATAAGAATCTCTAAGGGTCAGCACTGGAACTCTGTCAGCAAAGAGGATACAACGGGAGGCAGCCCTCTACCCTTGACCACAGTCAAGGGGCAAATAAGCCTCTTTTATTTCCAAGTTACCCAGTGTCACATGCTTTAATACAGTAGGAGAAAATGGACGTGGTCCCAGCTGGGTCTGCTTCTTTCTAACTGGTAGACTTGAGAGTCTAGAGGAGCAGAAATACTCCCTCAGGACTTTGAGAGCCTTGCTGAGTGCAGAAGTGTTTACCTCAAGGTTGGAACATGGCCAAAGGGATCCTGCCTCTACCTCTCCACAGAAGGCTCCTGGAGGGTGATCTGTCCTCTAGGTTATTTGTATTCAGTCTCTATCTAGATACCTCAACATCACCAGGTCCTTTATTCCTCCTTTCCTGATCCCATCCCCCAGGCTTAACAAGGTTTTCTTGAAACTAGGCTTCTTCCTTTTGCCTGAACCCATGGTAGGGCCCCTCTACTGTCCCACAAAATGGAGCACTTGGCCCAGGTCCTCTGGTGTGACCTGACACAAACCACTGGCTGTTCCAATTATATGAGCCAACACATTTTCTGTTCTGACCAAACTGGTTTGAGAGTACATTCTATCAGTATCCGGACAAGTGTTGGGATTTGGGCATTTTCTTTACCTTATTTTACTCTCAAAATGAGGACAATATAGCCTACTTCTAGGACATGTGGCATCCATTAAGCAGGCTGGTCATTCCCCAAGGTAGTGGCAGGGTACATGCCCCAGGTTTACCCTGCTATGCTGCCTGCTATGACCATCAGTAATACTGGGCTCATAGTAGTGTTACTGATGCTCTGCTTTTCTCTCTCAGCTTTTATATAACCCTCTTCTTCAAGCTGGGCTCTGGGCCATGGCGTTGCATCTTCTAGGCTGTCTGTGTACTGACTGGTATCATGGCATCACACACAGAGGGGATAAGCAGGTAGCAGGGTTCTGACCTTCCTCCTTGTCCCCCTACTTGAGCTGCACACTCTCACTACTCTAGGCCTCTCAGACAGTTATACCCCTTGGAACAGTAGATGCTAATCTTCCCCACACCACTGTATTCCGAAAATTTGACATGTTGATATTTGGAAATATTTTTCTTAGTAGAGAGTCTGCTTTTCCGTGTGTCTGAAAAGATTCAGTCTTCTGTTTCAAATGGCATTGTGTGAAAATTAGTTAGACAATACTCTATGGCTGGAGAAACACAGCACATCAAATACGGAGTCTTTGTAAGTGAATTCTATGTTTGCTGAAATATACTTTTGGTAATAAAATGAAGTTTTCAAAAGCTTAAAACAATAGGCACGTATTTGCTAGAGAAACACCCTGGTGTCTGTGTCTTACTTTCACATAGTTTAGCCAAATGATTTGAGAGGGATGGGGAACAAGTTGAAACTGGGTGAGAGAAACAATTCGCAGAGTGAATGGTCTTTCCAAAATTATGCTTTATTTTCTGTAGGATTAATATTTTTCAATTAAAGTGTTGGGAAAGAAAAGGCAAAGTAGAAGCCGTCTGAAACAACACAAGATCAAATAATACTGCTGACAGTCTCTCTAAGTTCATATACATATATACATATGTTTATGAGAGAGAGAGAGAGAGGAGAGAGGAAGGAGAGATAAAAATAGAGAACCCCCTTTTTTGAGACAGGCTTTCCCTGTAGCCTCAGCTGGCCTAGAACATACTATACAGACCAGACTGGCTTTGATCTCACAGAGATCCATCTGCCTCTGCCTCCTGAGTGCTGGGATTAAAGGTATACACCACCATGCCCAGCTAGAGACCCCTCCACCACCTTTTAAAGGCATCTCTGAGTACACAGCTTTAGTATGAGCAGGCGGCCCTGACCCATCTCTCACTCTTGCTGTGTTTGCCTTCTTATACATACCCCTGGCTACAACCTGGAAGCTCATTCTCCCTTTCCACCTTTTCCTTCCCTTGAGCTTGGGTCCTTAAAGCAACAGCACTAATTTTCCAGGTTGCCTGTGGTGTCCTCAGTGGTCTTGGGTAGTGCGCTCTCTGAGAGGTGGAGAGTCTTCTATCCCACTGGGCCTCTGATGCTCACACAGAAATTGAACTAGAATTTATATAAATTAAAGGTATACACCACCATGCCCAGCTAGAGACCCCTCCACCACCTTTTAAAGGCATCTCTGAGTACACAGCTTTAGTATGAGCAGGCGGCCCTGACCCATCTCTCACTCTTGCTGTGTTTGCCTTCTTATACATACCCCTGGCTACAACCTGGAAGCTCATTCTCCCTTTCCACCTTTTCCTTCCCTTGAGCTTGGGTCCTTAAAGCAACAGCACTAATTTTCCAGGTTGCCTGTGGTGTCCTCAGTGGTCTTGGGTAGTGCGCTCTCTGAGAGGTGGAGAGTCTTCTATCCCACTGGGCCTCTGATGCTCACACAGAAATTGAACTAGAATTTATATAAATGAAACCAGGTTTTCCTGTGCTTATCTGTTATTGCAAAACATAAAAGCAGTTGGTTTGATTTTCACAAAACTTAGAGTGTCTGTGTGGGATGAACTGCCTTAAAGTATAGGCCAGTGGCCTCTGTGAAATCCATGGGAGTCCCGGGGGACACATCAAAGTTAGCAGAAAGCTCTGCAGTGGCTGGAATGAGGTACAAGGAGAGTGGCGGGGGACTGCCAGCTAGAGGACACACGTCATGCATATAAACATGCCACGGCTCAGAGAGCAAACAGCTTACCAGTGTGTACCCCCAAATCAAAATCCCAAGCTCATTTCCTCCCAGATACACTGCCTGATTTGTAATAAACTATGGCCCAGCTAGATAACACATCACACACTCTTGGTGAGCAGCAGTATGGATTTCAATATTAGAAAATTAGGGTGAGTCCCAAACAGTGCCAGTGAAACTAGCACCTTTCATCACCAAAGACTCCTCCCCTGTGCTCACAGCTGACTGGAAGCCAGGCCACTCCCTGCCCTTCCCTATGCCTTGTCCCGCATTGAGTGGTCATCTTTGGTTTTTCAACGGTTCGACAAGGGGTCCTGGCTGTCCATGGCAGACCCTTCACCTTGCACAACTTGGGTGCAGTATGGCGTGTGCAGTGAGTGAGTCCTGGTCTTAGCACTGTAATGTCTGATTTTCTGAACACTGCGCACAGTAATGAAGTATCCTGCTTCACCACTGGGCGGACCTCATGTCTGTTGACTGAAATACTACATGGTGTAGTGTCCCCACATGGTAAAGGTTTTATCCTCAGCAGGCACCATTGAGAGGTATTGGAAACTCGAAGAGGCAGAGCCTAGTGGGAGAGCTTTGGGCCGCTGTGAGTGTGTCACTAAAGAGGATGCTGGTTCCCTGGCCTCTTCCTCCTTCCCTCTTTTTTATGTGCTTGCCCTGAGGTGAGTGGTTTTGCTTCACCTCATGCTTCTGACATTTTGTGCAGACACAAGCCAAACAACAGGGCCAACAGATCATGCAGTGAAACTTCTGAAACGATGAGCCCAAAGAAACCTTTTCCCTTTATGAGTTGATTTTCTTGGGTATTTGTTATAGTAACGGAATTCTGACACACTTTAGTATGTATCCATCAGTATGGTCCAAAGAACATAGATCAGCATTGTCTTTGACTAGCCCCATAGGAGAGGGACCAGAGCCATTAGGGGATCAAACCCTGGTCTCAAAGAATGCTTTCTTCACCTAGCACCTGAACTTGATCACCTGCCCTTCCAGAGGCTGGTGTTCTTGAGTTGGAACAGCCTCATGGGAGACTTACCTAGAGCCACACTGAAGGCCATTCATCCACTTGGTAGGCACTGGCTTCTGCTACCTAAGCATCTATAGCATAGAGAGACTGGTGCATCTGGGAGAAGCTATGGATGGTGTTTAGGACTGAGATGGTTTAGTCAGCAGCTGCACTTGGAGACATCATGTCGGAGAGGCCCTTTTTACTCCAGTCTAGCACATTGCAGAAGATTAATCTGACCCACTGTGGCTGACCCTGAACTCCTCTCCATCTGGCTTTAGGAGGTAATCCAGGGCTCCTGAGGCGACTCCTGTCACTGTCTCCCAGGACCCCCAGAAAGGCGAGCTGTGGGCATTTCCTGTATTTTAGTGGTGTATTGTTTAGTGTGACTATTGTAATGACCACAGCCCGAGGGCTTAAAGCAATACACATTTATGCCCTCACAGTGCTGGAGGCCAGTGGTGTGAAATCAAGGCAGCATCAGGGCCGCATTTCCTCCTGAGTCGTCCTTAACTTTTCGCAGATTCCAAAATTCCTTGACTTGTGCCTGCTTCACCTGCGCCTGCTGCATGGTCATCCTGCCTCCTGCCCTCCCATGTCTTCTCCGCACTTCTTACATCACGGCATGCGACTGCATTTAGTGCCCTTCCAGTAACCCAGTGTAAGCTGCTCCTCTGGAAACACTTAGCTTAATCCCGCCTTTGCCATATGAGGAGATAGTCCAGATTCTGGGCATCAAGGCACGGATGCACAGTTTTGGGGTGGGTCCCCATTCATCCTGTCGTGTATTTTGAGCTATTGTTAGAGGGCTCCATATATTCTGGTATTCTCCAAGAATGAGCATAATTTTGGCCTACAGGGAGTGCCCACTTGCTATTTGTGAGCTGGAGGGCTGGCTGTGTGGATGAGATGCACACATTCAATAGTTGTGAATCTTAAGAGGTGTCAGTGGCTGGAGGGAAGACGGTATAAATTATTTTCTTGTCCCTGTCCCTGACAGAACAGCCTTCTCTCCTGGTAACAGGTTTTGAGACAAAGCATGGCTTGGATTTCTCAGAACTGTGCTTGAGTCAGCCACTTGTATTACATTCCATAAGTCATAAATATTTGGGGAGCAAAATCGATTTCCACAGTGGTAGAGGAGGGATGGTAAGTGGGATGTTTGATTTTTATTCTTTTGGGTGAAACCAGAGGCTGTAGGTATGCTGGAATGTGATTGCTCTCTGACACAAGCCAGTACCTGAAGTCAATTAAAGACCTCCCAGGAGGTAGGGCTCCATCGACAGCTGTAGGGCTCCCGGGACAGCAGTGAAGAGGGGCCAGTGTGAGCGCTTCTAACAATGCCACTCACAGAGGGAACTCCCAGGACTGAACTGGACAGAACCGAGAAGCTGGGTAGTAGTGGGATTCCCCTTGCTAATCCTGTACTAGATTCGGCCCAAGTGAAAGATGGGCAAAGACACCAGATGGGTATGGCCTTTGAGGCCCTGGAAAGGGGGAGAGACCGAGAGCACAGAAATGGCTCGTGACAGGCCCAGTGACCAGAAGATAAAGTCTGACTCTCTCAGCCAGCCACGCCATGTCCCTCGGATGCCCACAGCCACTGAGCGTAGTTGTTAGTGCTCATCCTGGCTCTCTTCCTGCCACCATACTGAGCTACACAGGCCTATGATGACCTCACTGTTTGCTGGCAACCTCCTGAGCCCTGCTTAGGCAGCAAGACAAAAGGCCCTTTGCCTTTAGTTTCCCCTCAGCTTATCTGTAAGCGTTCCAGCCTAGAGAGAGTTTGGGAGAGATCTCTTGCCATCTGCTTCTTCTATTTTACTTTCTTTCTCTTATCCACTCAACGTGGAGTTTCCACTTTAGCTCCTATTTAAAGGGGATTTCCATGTATACCATTTTTGATCCTTTCTTACCCTTCATGGTGTCTGGCTGCTAAGACACATCATTTATGGAGGAGAGGGTAGAAAGCACAGAATTTAATGTTTTCTAAACTTCAACCCTGTTTTCTTTTTTTCATTTACTTGGTGCGTACAA
This sequence comes from Nannospalax galili, assembly GCF_000622305.1. Taxonomy (NCBI): domain Eukaryota; kingdom Metazoa; phylum Chordata; class Mammalia; order Rodentia; family Spalacidae; genus Nannospalax; species Nannospalax galili. The sequence goes on from NW_008327991.1 coordinate 251,059, forward strand.
CTGTGTACAGTGTTAATTTTTTTTTTTGTCCTTGATGGTCCACATTTACAAAGAAAACAAGACCCTTCAACTTTAAAATGTTGTGAGAGGAAGAGCTGTGTTCCTCCGTCATGTGAGGAAAACCAAGACCTAGAGCCAGTCGGTGTGCACAAGAGGAAGGCAGAGCTCCAGAGGCCTCAATGTGCTTCTCCGAGGCCCGTGTCCTCCAGCTTAGTCTCTGCTTTGAAAAGATGCTGGGCCTGCTGAAGGCCACGTGCAATGCACATAATCCAAAGGTCCAACAGCAGGGACCATGTGTCAAGCTTCCTTGGATAGTCCATTTCCAAGAGGAATGATGCATTTGCTTCCCTCGCATTAAGGCTGTTATTGCAGGTGCATATTTCATAATGTGCTTACTACTCTTTACTAGCGAAGAGCCTAGTTGACCCTGTATTTTCTCATGACTCGGAGCCTGAAGGCTCACATAAGCCAGTAGGTTTCTGACCTTAGGAGAAGTGAAGGCAAAATCCTGACTTCCGTGTGCTCTGTTTCTTTTTGCTGGAGGCAGGAGCTGGATCGACTTACCAGCCTTTTCTTAGACCCTAAGGCACTTCTGATTGGTTGGCTTGTAGTTAATTCAGCCTGTTACAAACTCTGCATAGGCCAGGGCTCAGCTGCATCCATCTCATGCAGTTTTAAGGTGGTCCAGTGATTACACTACCTTAAAGGTTGCACATAATTTGATTGATAACTCAGAACTCAAAATGTTTTCAAAAGGGGGAAAAAGTAATTTCAAAAATCAATTTTCCTCAACTGCTTAATTTTTTAAAATCATGAGTTCTCAATTTAACCACTGGAACTGGATCATTAAAAAAAATCTGTTGGGAGAGCCTAACACCTGAGAGGACAGCATGCTCCCCCAAATAAATGCCCAAATAGTCCATATTCCTAATTCTTCGCATTTAATAGTCTTCCTCTGAGTGAAAGAGCAATACATGTTCTACACGGTAAAAAAGTAATCATGAAATATCGTAGGCAAGAAGGTGAAATTCTTTTAAGATTACTCTGAATGGAAAAGCACAATTAGCACTTAGGTACACATCCGTCACAATTAGGGTTCTTAAATGTCTTTTTCTTTTTCTTTGGAACCACATGAATTGCATATATACACTCACACATACACAAATCTTTATATTTATTTCAAAACTTGATTTATTGTTGCCTTATATACGTAATGCTCAAATATACCCATGTCAAAGTATCACATAGCTCTTATTAAATGATTTTCTTAAGTTAATGTAAGGCAATATTTGGGTTGTTTTTTCTTCCCATGTTTAAAATGTGCTATTGTAAATAAGATTAAAACAAACATTTTCACTCCTATCTGACTGTTTTCTAAGAAAAATTCTTAGAGCAGATTCTCCAGTCAATGTGTTGTAATATTTTTAAGCAGTATCAGTGGTGCAGGGCTCTCATTCTGCATGGCAGAAACATGGTGGAAAGGAAAGTTTGTGTGCTGTGGGAAGCACAGGGGGCTAGATTTGCTCTTATAATAATCTGCTTTTGAGATAAGTGACCTAGTCTAGAGATAGCTACACTAATCCATTCCCAAAGCTCTACATTCATTCCCAATCACTGATTTTACAATAATACTTTATTAATTTTTATTTTATATGTTTGAGTGTATTGCTTGTACATATGTAAGTGCATCTCTGTCGTGCAATGCCCATGGAGGTTAGAAGAAGGGTTATTACTAGGTCTCCCCTCCCAATATGGTTGCATTGGGGATTACATTTCTTTTTTCTAAAAAATATTTTATTTATTATTTTTATTTTATGTGTATGCGTGTGTTGCCTACATGTAGGTGAGTGCACCCGTGTCATGCAATGCCCATGGAGGACAGAAGAGGCTGTTGGATCCCCTGGGACTGGAGTTACGGAGAGTTGTTAGCTGCCATGTGGGTGCTGGGATTCGAACCTGGGTCTTCTACAAGAACAGTCAGTGCTCTTAACCGCTGAGCCACCTCTTCAGCCCCTAAATTTCTTTTCTTTGTTTTTAATGCTTTATTTATTTATGTATTTATTTTATTTTATTTTATTTTAATGTGTATGAGTGTATTGCCTGATGTATGTAAGTGCACCCATGTCATACAATGCCTGTGGAAGTCAGAAGAGGGCGTCGGATCCCCTGGAGCAGGGGTGAAAGGCCATTGTTAGGCACCATGTGCATGTTGGGAATTGAACCCCGGTCCTCGGAAGAGCAGCCAGTACTCATACTGCTGAACCATCTCTCCAGTCCCTGACTACTAAATCTCTAACACACATTGGGGCTGGAGAGATGGTTCAGCAGTTAAGAGCACTGGCTGCTCTTGCAGAGGATCTGGGCTCAGTTTCTAGTACCCGCATGGTGACTGACAACCATCTGTAACGACTTTCAGGGAATTTGATGCTGTCTTCTGGCCTTTGTGGGCACTGCATGCATGTGGTGCACTTTCATACATATACATATACACATAAAATATAAATAAATATTTTATAAATAGAAAAATGTTTAATATCTTAAAATTTTCTAGAGCACAAATTTTGGGTGACACATTAAAATCCATAGCAGATGCCATATAAAAAGTGACTGGCTCCATTCCCGACCTCTAAAAGAGTAATTCTATTCCCATTAAGACTACTGAACATTGACCATGACAGTTTGTCTGTCTGTCATAATGACAGGACTTTAGGCACTGGAGAAGCCAGTTCAGTAGAGGAGATGCTGATTCTTTTCCTGAACCTCTCCATTCTGAGCTTCTGTCTCTTGAATACCAATCCCCAGTTCTAGAGGCTGGAGAGCTTGTCTCTCTCTGTCCTATGTCTTGGAAGACAGACTTACTTCAAAATCCCTACCTCTAACATGAGAAAGAGCCAAGAAGCAGTTGAGAGTAGGACTCACAGCACAGAGCAGCTTGATGCACAGTCCCAGCTTGCCCAGGCTGAAGCTCTGCCAACTTTGGCAGGTTAATTGACTGTTCTTTGCTCGGTTTCTCCCTTCATAGAGTGAGAATAAAAATAAAAGTCTCTAGATGACAAAGAGAGCTGAACAGACATAGATCACTGTCCAGTGCCTGGTATACACTTCACTCTCAAGGAGTGCTGTCAGTTCCCACTGCCTGACCTGCCTTTCATTTCTACCAGAGCAAGTTCTGCAATGCCTGCTATTTGACCGTCTTGTTCAGTTTCAGTTCCCAGGGCCCAGAACACTGCTTGGCATGCAGCAGGTACTCCAGCAGTATTTACTGAATAACTGAATGGTTCTCTCAACCTCTTCATTCCCCAAGCACAATTGCAGATGCTGTTTGTGCTACTTGCTTGTTTTTGCTGTTGTTTTCCCCTCGTGACAGAGTCATTCTTGAGTTTGCTACTAACTTCTTCCTCTGTGGGTGAAAATGCTACACTTTCTTGGGGATAAATATTTAATGTGACTTCAGCTGCAGAAGCTCACTCCTTTAGTGCATTTGAAGCCCCTCCTGTGTCTGCACAATCTGGCAGGAACTAGCTCTATACAGCAAGTATTTATGGATCCAAATCACTCTGCAATAGCCCAGGCATCTTGCTGTGCAGCGTCATAGGCGAGAACTTGGCTTTAAGAAGAGCACACACAGGCCAAATCCCCAGCACTCAGCTGGGGCCCCAGTCTGATGGGAGGCATTTCTTGCTAGAGCCATGAAGAATGTAGGAGATGATGAGAACAGGAGCAGAGAAACAGAGCAAATTCATGGGAAAGTGGTACCGCGGAGGCACAGCTCAGCTCATTTCAGGTCAACAAACTCTTCACAGAGCATATGTCCAAAATCAGCCATGAGGCTGGATTGTCAGAAAAAGCTAGGGATGAGACACAGGGAAAATAAATAGACTATAAGCTTCTCAAGGGAAAGACTCTGTGTTTTTTCCAAGAGGTGTGTCAGGGTCCAGCTCAAAGCAGTCAGGAAATGTTGAATTCACGTATCAATGGGAAATAAGTGCTCAGCTGTGGTGAGATTATATGCTCTCTCAAGGTGTGTGAGTGAAGAAGGTGGCTGAGGGTGGAGTGGGCTCACGGAAAAGCCTATAATACCAGGCTCTGAAAGAAAAGTGGTCTTAGAATAGAAACCCATTCTGCACTAAAAACATCAGGATAGACAGGTTTCCTATTAGGATAGAGAACTTGAATCAAGCTGTGTGATATTTCTAACAAAGACCTGTGAAAAATGTTTGTGTCTTTTTAAAAAGTATATTTTATTATTTTATTTTATTTATATGAGTGTATTGCCTGCATGTAAGTGCACCTGTATCATGCAATGCCCACAGAGGGCAGAAGAGGGCATTAGATCCCCTGGAACTGGAGTTACAGATGGTTGTTAGCCATCATGTGGATGCTGAGAACCTAACCTAGCAAGAGCAGACAGTGCTCTTAACAGCTGAGTCATCTCACCAGTCCCCAAATATCTGTATCTTAATCTTCATTTAGAATGGTGAATATTTTACCATTGTAGATGTGACTCAGTTAAGGACTGTGGCTTACGGAGACAGAGAAGCATCAGAAAAAGTGATGTGACATTGAAGAAGAGAGAGATTAGAAGATGGAAGGACTATGAGCTAAGCACTAATGCCTTTTCTGGCCTCCAGAGCCCTACAGTTCTGAGCCTCAAGATGGACCGCAGCACTGCCAGCATCTTTATTTTAGGACTTCCTCTTTCAGAACTGCAAGAGAATAAATCTGAATTGTTTGGTCCACCAAATTGTTTACCTGTTTGTAAAAAATTGTTCCACCCATGATAAAATAGCAAATGAGTTTTTTGGGGAAACCTGTGTATCACACTAATAGTTTCATATATGCATCATACAAAAATTTTACCTCTGGGAGCTGCACTTGGGAATGGTTCCCAGGAGGGTAGGGTGTTTGAGCTCAGCCACTAACAATGGATTGCATTTCAAAGGACAAAGATGGAAGCAAAGGAGGAAGGATGTTAGAAAGGGCTAAGAGTTGGGGGTGGTGGTGCACGCCTTTAATCCCTGCACTCTGAAGTCAGAGGCAAGCAAATCTCTGTGAGGAAGAGACCAGCCTGGTCTACACAGGGAGCTCTAGGCTAGCTGAGGTTACAGGAAGACCTTGTCTCAAAATGTCAACAACCAAACAACCAAATAAACAGATAAACAAAATGAAAGAGCTGAGAAGCAGAAGAGGAAAGATACTATAACAGAGGGAGTGCCTTTCTCTTTCCCTGTTACCAGATGTGGGAACTTTGTTTCTGTTGGTGTCAGTGGGTATGGGAGACTGTTGAAAGATGTACCTGGAAAGAGAGCCTGGAGGATTGACAACCCCAAAATGTCAGGCCAGTATTCCATGCCAATCATCACCATCATCACCACCACCACCATCATCATCACCATCATCATCATCACCATTATCATCACCATCACCATCATCACCATCATCATCATCACCATTATCACCATCATTACCATCATCACCATCACCATCATCATCATCATCACCATCATCACCACCACCACCACCATCATCATCATCATCACCACCACCATCACCATCATCACCATCATCATCATGACCATCATCATCATTATCACCATCACCACCATCACCATCATCACCATCATCACCATCATCATCATCACCATCACCATCATCACCATCACCATCATCACCATCATCGTCATCACCACTGTCATCATCACCACCACCATCGTCATCACCACCATCATCATGACCATCATCATCATTATCACCATCACCACCATCACCACCATCACCATCATCATCATCACCATCATCATCATCATCATCACCATCATCACCACCACCACCATCATCATCATCACCATCATCATCATCACCACTGTCATCATCATCACCACCATCATCATCATCACCACCATCATCATCATCATCTCATACTCTGTGCAGTGCTCCTCAGGCAGTTTCTTCCTCATCTTTCCATCATGCTGCTCTTTCTAGACCTCCAACAACTTCTTTGTTGCCAAAGATACTAGATAAGAAACACCTAACTTGACATGTCACTCTGTCAGCCACCTTTGACCTTGTGGACCTTTTCTTTCCTGAAACACTATGTCCACTTGGCCCTCGGGATACCACGCTCCCCCAAGTTATCTTCTACTAGAGTTATTCTTTCATGTTTCCTTTTGTGGGTTTCTTCTACCATCCAGATGTCACCTTAGCACCCAGGTCCTGACCCTCCTTTTCTCTCTACATACTCTTAGAGCATACCATCTCATCCAGGCCAAAGATTTATCTGCATATTGATGGCCATGGAATCTTGATTTCTAGCCAAGACTTCTACATGGGTCTTATGTTCAACTGTCAACTTGGATGTCTCCACTTATTTAAAAAGCTTTTCAAAGAGCCTTGACTCCCCCAGCCCCAGTCATCCTTCCAGCTCCCCGACCCCATCTCTCCTCCTAGCAGAAGGAGACTGACACATTTCCTGTCTTGGCACCCCAGACCTCTGGACTGACCTCTTGGCCCAAACTCTCCAAAGTTTACTGATCCTTTGCATCCAGACCAACCCAATTCCTCCCTCTAGTCCCTGGGAGCCCTTGGGGTGTCTTCCCAACCCCACTTCCCTTTGCATTTCTGGGCCACCCAGCCCTACAGCTTCCTGGAGCCAGAAGCTCTCCTGCATAAGTTTGGCGGTGCCCACTGCACTGTGACTCCCCCAGCCTCATTCACCCTCCCAGCTCCTCCACTCCATCTCTCCTCTTACCCTGGGTACTGGCCTATTTCTTGTCTTGGAACCCCAGACCCCTAGACTGACCTCTTAGCCCAGAATCCCCACTGCTTCCTGAACTTTTGCACCCAGACCAACCCAATTTCTCCCTCTAGTCCCCAGGACCCCTCAGGCTTTTTCTCACTCCCACCTCCCCTTGCATTCCTGGGTGTCACAGCCACCAACTTCCTGGAGCCAGCATCTTTCCTGGGCCCTGCTCCCAGGACAGCCCAGCCCTCAAAATCCTGAGGCCAGCATCTTTCCTGGAGGGATCCAGACCTTAGGAGAAAGCTGGAGAAAATCTGATCCTCATCCAACTTGGGCCTCTGTGGGAACTCCTGAGCAGGAAGATGAAAGTAATTTGGCCACTCCAATATAAAATCAAAACAGAGAACCTGAAGCCTAGACCAACCAGCTTTTCATGCCCAACAAGTAAACCACAGAGGTGCATAAAGTTTACAAAAAGAAGCAGACCTAAACTCAACAAAGGAAGGCTTGAGTCTCATACAAGAACCAGAAACTACAAAAGAAATCCACATGTCAAAGTCACAGAGAAAAAATAATAAAATGAAAAACAGAAATGAGGAGTACATTGAGAATTCCCTGGATATAACACAGATCATGGAATTCAAAAGAAGAATTATACACATGTTTAAAGAATTCTGTGAACTTACAGACACACAAAGAAATGAAAGAACTGAAAGAAGATAGGAATAAACTTCTGAATGCATTCATAAGAATTAGAAATATTGAAGAATACTCAGGCCGAAATGAAAAAGGAAGTGAAACACTCAGTAAGCCAATTAGAAACGACAGGAGAAAGCCTCACCAATAGGATGAATGAAATGGAAAACAGAATATTAAGACTGGAAGATAAAGTGGAAGAACCAGACCACTCATGCAAAGACTATGAAAAATTTAAGAAAGCACAAGAATGGAATATTCAGGAATTGTGTGACACCATAAAAAGACCAAACTTACAAATCATAGGCATATAGGAAGGAGAAGAATCTCAGGATAAAGCTATGGACCAGATCTTCAACAGGAGTATAGAAGAAAATTTCCCAAAATTAAAGAAAGACATGCCCATACAAATACAAGAAACATATAGAACACCAAACAGACAGGACCAGAAAAGAAACTCTCCATGGCACATCATAGTAAAAACACTAAATGTACAGAACAAAGAGACAATACTGAAAGCTGCAAAAGAGAAACAAGTCACATATAAAGGAAAACCCATTAGGATCACAGCTGACTTTTCAATGCAAACTATGAAAGCCAAAAGAGCCTGGACCAAAGTATTCCCAGTGTTAAATGACCACAGATGTCAACCCAGATTACTATATCCAGCCAAAATGTCTATTTTAGTCAAAGGGGAAAGAAAAATCTTCCATGATATGAATAGGCTGAAAAAAATTCATACCCACAAAACCAGACCTTCAGAGTCCTTGAAGCAATACAAAGAGCTGAAGAAAGGAACGACGATACCCAAAGGGTTACAGAAAGAAACTTAATGAAGGTATAACTACGGAAATGCACAGCTACACCAAGAATGTGAACAGAAATAAAAATGACAGAAATCAATACACATTTTTCATTAATAACTTTAAATATCAATGGACTGAACTCCCCAGTCAAAAGACACAGACTAGTTGAATAGATTAAGAAACAAAATCCATCTTTTTGTTTTCTGCAGGAAACTCATCTCACTTTCAAGGACAGGCACTACCTTATGGTGAAAGGATAGAAAAAAATATACCAAGTGAATGGCACAAAGAAAAAAGCAGGTGTTGCAATTCTTATATCTGACAAAATAGACTTTAAACTAAAAGTAATCAGAAGAGATAAAGGGGCCACTTCATTCTGATCAAAGGAACAATAAACCAAGAAGACATTACAATCATGAACACATATTCGCCAAACTCTGGTACACCCAATTTCATAAAAACAGTTTGACAGGACTTTAAGACCCATATTAATGCCAACTCATTAATAGTAAAGGACTTAGATACCCCCTTGTCTCCATTAGATAGGTCAACAGGACAGAGAATTAACAGAGAGACATCTGAATTAAACAATACCATTCATCAAATGGGCCTAACAGACATCTACCGAATAGTCCACCCAAGCACCAAATAATATACTTTCTATTCAGCGTCCCATGGAAATTTCTTCAAAATAGGCCATATACTGGGACACACACACACACACACACACACACACACACACACACACACAATTTAAAGACCTTGGGCTCCATC